>NC_083612.1:1788081-1883081 GCF_963584025.1 Labrus mixtus | reverse complement strand
CCCCCCCCCCCCACCCCCGCCCTCTGGACCTCCCTCCCACCAGACGTCAGTAACGTTGACTCTCTCTCTATCTATTTAAACGGGCATATTCAGTCTGACTGTTCAAAGCTCCCTTTAAATAACATGTTTTGTTATTATTATTCTCAAAGCTTCATCCCTCCGTCTTGGATTTCCGCTGAAACTTTTTGGACTTCATGTGTTTCCTCCTGAGAACACTGACTGGGGGACATGTGTGAATACTCAGGAGAAAGTTAGTGTGTGTGTGTGTGTGTGTGTGTGTGTGTGTGTGTGTGTGTGTGTGTGAAAACATCTTCTGTTAATGAGACTCACGCTGGCCTGGATACATTTTTATCACAGATGATAGCTATGAAAGTAAACCTGTGACTGATCAGATGTGAAGAGAAGCCGTGTATGTGTGTGGTTATTTTTTTTACCTTTCATCTTCAAGAGCAGGAAGGTGTTATTTAATCAGGATCCAGCAGCGGCAAGGCGGACACGGCTCAACGAGGACCTTTGGTTAAAAACAACAACAAAGAAAAAGGAAGACAGAAAACCACTCTCGGGCCTCACGGCGGAAGAACGGGTCCTCGTTCAACCTTTGCTGCGCTCGTTCTCCTCTCCTCTCATCTCATCTCGTCTGGCTGTGCACCAAACTGAAGACATGTAACAACGTTATCTTCTTGGTAGATTTGTTGCAACATGTGCACAGCAGCATTGTGCCAATCCTACTGTGTACCCAGCAAGCTGTGAGGCAGGGGATCAAATCAGTGCTGCTGGGATAACTCAGAACCGAGCCTTCCCAGAACTGTGCAAGGGTTCCCTTTAAATCCAAAGTTTTTACCATCTCCTCTCTGTGTGTCACTTGGGTGATCTGTGTTGAAGAAAGACATTTAGTTGTTGTTTTTCTCCTGCTCGTCTTTCTGTGTCACAAGGTGATACAGGGGTGTAAATGTAAGAACCTTGTAGACGGGACGTTCTGTGAACTTGTGTGAAAAAAGTGCAAAAACACAAGTTCAGATGTCACTCCCATTCTTTTCCCTTTTCCTTTCTATTTGGAATAAGCATGCTGTATTGTAGTGGATCTCAGCTGGTGGGTCGGGACCCAAAAGTGGGTCTTGAAGCTAGAGGCAAAGAGTCTACTGCTGCATTCATGTGGTGTCGGACACATAGGAAAAATGAGTTTCCGAGTTGTAAAATGCACAGGAACACCTGCTCAAGTCGGAACAATAAGTCGTAAACTCTGAAAAGAATGAGGTGCCCGACTTGATGTCAGAATCGTGAGGGGTAAAATATGTTTTGTTAATGTTAACATGCTTTTTAAAAATTTTAAAGTATTGCACTTCAACTTTTTGCTCAAATATCACTTTTAACAGTTTCATTTCACTGCTCTTCCTTTTCGTAGCATTATCGCTGTTTGTTGTTGTTGTTACAACATTCAGACTTTTCCGAACTGAAATCACATGAACACACTGAATTCGGAAGAATGACTTCCCGACTCGGAAACCTGGACCACCCTGAGCAGGACCTGAATGCAGCATACGCGGTGCTCACAGTTCAGTCCGATAACTCAACGTTTCTTTTTGTTTTAAATACGTTTTTCAGCAGCAGAACAGAGTTTGTGTTTGCCATCTAGGCTCTGACCTGATCACTCCTCACAGTTTTATTTTACAGGAATTAAAAGAGTGACGGGATGATATCGTAACCCCCCCAAGTCGGAGTTTATGGGTGGACGCTGGGGTGGTAGTGGTGGTGAGCGAGAGTGTAGTACTGCTGCAGGTTAGAGCTGGCAAGGAGGTGTTGTGAGGTGATTGTGGAGAAAGAGGCATGTCAAGTTTGAAATCAGTGCAGATGGAGATCCGTCGCCTTGTTTGTAGGGGAGTTCATTCACACTCCAACACAGTAGGTGGCGGTAGTGCACCTTGACAGTTGTTGACAATCCACCAGGATACAAACAGAAGAAAGGCGTTTTCTTTCAGTTTTGCACGTAGTGTTTTGGTTTGTGATGTTGACATCGTGTGAGGTTCTGTTACGTCTCCAAATTTCTGAATTTTTACTAAAAGGAGATTCATTCTGTTGATCGATATTTAAATAGATACATATAATGTTATGATGTTGGATGTCCATACTAAACCTCAGCAAAGTTTTTTAAACAGAATATACTCAGTTGGTCGCATAATCCCCGGACGTGTTTTCCTGCTGCGCTGAACGAGACTTTATGACACCACCCACAAATCGGCCTTCATATTCGTCTTTAGAGAAAATCACATGTTTAAACTTCAGAAGCCCTAAACAGATATGTCACGATACACTTTATTTCATGCCATTTTCCTGTGATTTAAAGTTGTTTTAACAAGTTCTCGACTTGTTTTGTGTCATTATCGCAACATAACAATGCTGGTTTTCCCATTATAACTCATGTTTCTTCTGAGATCTTGAGGATATTCAAGGTCACATATGAAGCTAAATCCTCTTCTCCATGTTTCTCTAACACTAATGTGTCTCTAGTCTGTCTACAAACCCCCCAATGATGAGAAAAGTCCATCCTCTCTGTCTTTTCCCTGCTCCACTTTTAAGAAAATGTGTGCTCAAACAGGCTGTTTGGAGATTTTCCCTTCATGACATCACAAAGGGCAGTAGCCCCTCCCCCAGGTGGGTGACACTCCCACAGCTAGGTGTTTGTTCTGCCCTCTGAGTCTGCCTTCTCACTGTAAACAATAGGACATGGAGCGAGAAAGCACCGAGTACACCCAAGCCCTTCCAGAGAGGGGGCGTGGTCAGACACAGCTCATTTACATATTTAAAGGTACAGACACAGAAACAGCCTGTTCTGAGCAGGGCTGAAATAGAGGGGTTTATAGACATGATCAAATACAGGATCAGAGTGGATTTAGAACAAGAAACTTCACACACATGTTGAAGAGGAGCTCTGAGACTTATTTAAACTGAAGAAGAAGAGGAGGATATGTGACCTTTAACTCCCCATTATGGTAAAACAGAGTAGAATTAAATGTATGGTTGCATGTCCTCTTAGGGCTTCCTTAAAGTAGGCTCCAGAAACAAAAATAAGATCGTCTCTCATGTTGCAACAAAGTTCATAAAACCCTGTTTGTACTGAGAGTGTCGTAACGACCGATCTGTTTCCATCGCTGCCCGCCGCCCTCAGAGAAAAGATAACCTTCTGTCAGAAATGGAGAAGAAGAGCCGAGGACACAGGACGCACACCGACACTCAAGGCGTTCTGCTTCGTCAGAGATTTAGATGAAGACACGACTGAGTCAAATGTACACATCTTTATAAGACAGGACAAAATGGAAAAGGAGATCGTGTGATTGTTTGAAGACATTTTCTTAAGAGAGTCACATTAATACAAAGATCTATCATGGAATACCAGTATTTTATATACTGCAGTTTGTTATACCACATTTTTATATTCTGTAACATGTGTACATGGTAATATGCCAACTCTGCGTCAAAAAAGTGTTCAGTTAGTTCATCCAAGAAAAATAAAGAAAATAAAAAACTTCTCAAACAATATTCAACTCACCATGAAAAGGATTACAATACCCTGCGAATGCTCACGGCCTGTGTCAGAATGTCTTTAAGCGTTTATCGTAACCACAAGAGAATACACACAAAAAGTGGATGCTTTGGGGAGCTCGTTGGATTTGATCCTGCCTCTCGTATAAAACACTTGAAGTAACTGAAATGCTCGTTAATGATTTACATCGTCCCGGGGGGGAAACCGAGACAACACGGTGAAACTGTGAGGATTCATGACGGGATAAGAAAGGAGGAGACGTGAAGAACTTCACTCGAAAACATTTGATATCCAGATACAACATCAAATGAAAGTGTTGCCTGAGGTTTGTCATTCAGTGCCTGGGAAATCTTAACACATCCAGGATTCTAAAAATGAACTGATTCTGTCAACTGAGCGATTAATTACGAACCAATCTGTAAAAGCATTTGGTTTTATTGAATCTATTTCTTTTTGCTCTCGAGCTTTTCGGGGGCCATGATTATCTGTCACACGTCGGAGCAAAACTCGTAATTTCTCACACTTTGTTCTGCAGCTTTTTTTAAAAAAGAAAATGAAGTATCCAATACCACACAATCAGCGGATCCATTGAGGTGGTTATAAAATATGATGTAACGTCCGTATTTTAACACAAGTGAAGACTGTTTTTCACTGGCTCCTCTCCGGCTGCTACAGAAGAGGTCTTTCTAAAAAGCGATCAAGTGCTTGGCGTGCAAAGAAGACGAGTGCGAGGGAAAAAAAGAGAGTTTTTGTTGTCCTCAAAAGATTTGTGACAGAATCTTTACGGTAGAAGACTAAAAATGTTTTAAATCATCAGCTCAGCCTTCTTGAAATCTGCCTTTTGTTGCCAAAGATTTATAAGGGAACATTGATACCACTCTGATGACTGTGCAGTAAATAATATGAAACTACACGCAGCAGATGGTTAGCTTAGCTTAGCTTAGCATCAAAATGGAGGGAAACCGATAGCATGGCAACAATTCTCTACAGCTCTCCGATTCACGATGTATATTCTATTTGTTTAATCCATGTAACAGCAAGTTACAGTTTTATTACAGTCTCTGAAGTTGACAACTTCTCTGCTGGTTGCCTGGCAACCTCAGTGGGTTGACAAAAGCTTCACTGGCGTTCATTTTTTACAATTTGGTTTACGCATAAATTAAACAAACAGGACATGGAGGAGCCAAAGTGGACAGAGCTGAAGTAGAAGGTTGTTATGTCGGTAATAATTTACTGGATGTGTTCATAGTGTTCTTTAGACTTCTTTAGCACAGCATGATGTTTATTTTCTTATATTCCTATTTAAAGAATCAGTAACAGCGTGTTCTAACAGCACGTGAGCGTTAAGATATCTCATCACATCGCTGTCCACACTGCATCATTTAAACATGTACTGCTTTGCTCTGAGGATTTCAATTTCTCCTTGCAAACATTGTAACATGTGGTGCTTTTATTTTGAAGGGGGACAAACAGATGTGTTGGCTCGTCAAGAAACGGCTCCCTGTGATTACTCGCATTAAACAGAACATTTCCACTGATGTAGACGTGAGACGAGGTCAACGGAGCCGCACGAATCAGTGGTTTTCTTTTCCATTCACTTCAAAAAACGCTATATCCGATAGCATGTTATGTGTTGTGTTTATGTGCCGTGGTCAGTTCTCTGTCATAGCGTGCAGTTTGTATCTTTCAACAAGGTTTCATCTCCTTTCTCCTTCACCCACAGGAAACCGTTTGATATCAATTAAAGTAAGTCCTGCAGAGTCTGTCATTAGCAAACGCCTGCCCTTCATAGCAACGGTTTCTCCACCAGTTCACTGTCATGGGGACAGCAGGCGTTGCTATGCATACTCGGCCAATCAGAAACTAGCATATATGCAATGTATGGTTTCTACCTGTCAGTCAAAAGTTGCAACCTTGCTGGCTTGTCAACCAGGACAGAGAAACCATCAGCTTCAAGTCACAAAATGTATTTCCTCATAGGGGTCTCCCTATGTTCCCTCATCCCTATGGCCCCTCAGCCCTATGGTCCCTCAGCCCTATGCTTCCTCATCCCTATGCTCCCTCATCCCTATGGCCCCTCAGCCCTATGGTCCCTCAGCCCTATGCTTCCTCATCCCTATGCTCCCTCAGCCCTATGGCCCCTCAGCCCTATGCTCCCTCAGCCCTATGTTCCCTCAGCCCTATGGCCCCTCAGCCCTATGCTCCCTCAGCCCTATGTTCCCTCAGCCCTATGGCCCCTCAGCCCTATGCTCCCTCAGTCCTATGCTCCCTCAGCCCTATGTTCCCTCAGCCCTATGGCCCCTCAGCCCTATGCTCCCTCAGCCCTATGGTCCCTCAGCCCTATGCTCCCTCATCCCTATGGCCCCTCAGCCCTATGCTCCCTCAGCCCTATGCTCCCTCAGCCCTATGGCCCCTCAGCCCTATGCTCCCTAAGCCCTAATCTTGGTGGAGGTGCATCACCTTGCTCTGCCATCATGGCTCTCTTCAGTAAGTGTCTGGCGATCTTTCATGTGACGGATGAAAAGCCACAGAGAAGGATGGCGCACTCGCACCGCGTCATTTACCTTCTGTGATTTAAGCAAATGATTTGCTCACGTTGAAAAATTTAAATTCAACTGAACAAACAGGTGGTAGAAAAATGTGAGGGAACATAGGGCTGAGGAACAAAGGGTTTAGGGAACATAGGGCTGAGGAACAAAGGGTTTAGGGAACATAGGGCTGAGGAACAAAGGGTTTAGGGAACATAGGGCTTAGGGAACATAGGGTTTAGGGAACATAGGGCTGAAGGAACATAGGGCTGAAGGAACATAGGGCTTAGGGAACACAGAGCTTAGGGAACATAGGGTTTAGGGAACATAAGACTGAGGGAACATAGGATTTAGGGAACATAGGGCTTAGGGAACATAGGGCTTAGGGAACACAGGGCTGAGGGAATATAGTGTTTAGGGAACACAAGGTTAAGGGAACATAGGGTTTAGGGAACATAAGGCTAAGGGAACATAGGGTTTAGGGAACATAAGGCTAAGGGAACATGGGGTTTAAGGAACATAGGGCTAAGGGAACACATGGTTGAGGGATCTTAGGGTTGAGGGAACATATTGCTGAGGGAACATAGACACACTTCCTTTTCTTGATGCCAAACATGAGGCTTTAAAAAGGTGTTTAAAAATCAATGGGTGATGTGAAAGTTACTATGTCCACATCTTATATACAGTTCATCCTAAGGCCCAGACGTCAGGTGGTCGAGTGATGATGTGGAGGTTAACCCAAACCCATGTAGAGATACGGAAAGTTTAGTTATACAACTCAAAGTTTGAATTTGAGATTGATGGATAAAAGCTGCAACATCTGTCCACTGTTCCCGACACTCTGTTCACCTGTCTTCATCTGAATAAGGTAGTGTGGTTAATGCGCTCCATATTTTTGCTGAATTTTTTATAAGTGATATCAATCTTCTGGTCTATCTCCAGGCAGGAAAGCAGAGTCGGACTCTCCCTTTGTGTTCCAGGTTTTTCTTTAGCTGTGTACGCAGGGCTCACACTGCGGCTAACAAATGATTTATACTTTCAGTTACAAAAAGGTTTTTTTTTTTTTTAAGAGCAGAAAAGCAGTTTCACACCAAAAAAGGCTGAAAGTGACAGAACAGTTTCTCAAAGCGTGTGTGAGTGTTTTGGAAGTGTGGTGCAAGATATTATTCATCGACACATTATTCTCGCCATAAAAAGCAAATGAACTGGAAAGTGACTGCAAGGTTTCATCACCTCTTTGGGAAAAAGTGTCGCGTTGATGGCTCTGAGTCGTCCCCCATCCTTTAAGAGTCTCTGTGAATCAGCGTCAGCGCACTTTTTTCCGAGTGCTTTCACCGCCATTCACCTTCACCACATGAGACAACTTACCAAGCAGTGACACAGGTAATTCCCAAGAGAACACTCCCCTCGGATTAGGATGAGAACAAATACCATAGCTTTATACTTTAGCCACCCAGATCACAGTCAGAAAAAGGAACCAAAAAGAACACCCCGAAAAATAAGTTAACATAATTTTGACACATAGAATTTTACAATATGTACATTATTTTTAAATTAAAATAGATTTGTCGGTTGTCTTGATTGGGTAGGTCCTCTAAAGAGCGCTTTCCCTTTTTTTTCGCAACCATCCAGTGTTATTCCACAGAAGCAGAGTTCCCATTAAAAGCTCAGTGGCGGACCCTCAGAGTGAAAGTGAGGGGCTGCCATCGTCGAGTCCCTGCCAATAGTTTGTCGGGTGACGTCTTCGGACAGGGCTGAGCCCTTAGCAACTACGCATGGCAGACCCTCCAACACCCTGACAAAAAGAAATAAATATAAAATATATGTAATATTTCTATATATATTCATAAAACCAACCCAGGATAGATTTTAACTTCTCTCCAGAACTCAATCAAACGGTGGCCATTTTTCCTATTTGCCAGTTCGCTCCGCTTCCCTTTTTTGTGTGTTTTTGCAGTTTTTCCGAGAAAAAAAAGTCTTCTTCAAACCTGTACATCTAATACGCGAGTAAACAAAATGTAAAAGTGCGTGTTTTTTTGAATATGTTTTATCCACTATATCCAAAAGTGTTGCAGGCACTTAAGTCCTTCCCAAACATTGTAGGTGTTTTTTTTCGACAGTGGAGCAGGTTGGTTTGGTTTTTTTCCTGGATTTCGTTTTGTGGGCCGGTCTGTCTCTGTCGATCCGTCTGTCTGTCTGGCGAGGAACGGGCCATCGCAGGGGGAGGGGGGTGGGGGGGTCGGGGGGGCGGCCGCTAGCCCAGGATGTCCAGGTAGACCGGCGTGGCTTTTCCCATGGCGAACAGGACCTTCTGAATGTCCTTAATGTTCAGTCGCTGCTGCGGTTCCCTCTGCCAGCAGCCCAGCATGATGTCGTACACCTCTTTAGGACAGATCCTCGGCCTCTCCAGAACCCGACCCTGGGTTATGCACTCGATGACCTGCGGGAGGAGAAGAGGGCAGCGGAGTGAGACGGGAGACTGATTGCTTTGCTTTGTCCATAATGAGAAACCAACGACAGAGCAGGAGGTCCTTTGAGGTTTGAACTAATGAAAGTGAGATGAAAGAAACAAACAGTCACTCTTAAATTTGTCCAATAATAAAAGGGGAAACAATATTTCATTTTTTTTCTGTCCCTCAGCACCGGAGTAACAAAAACACCGTGTCTGCTGGGGTGGATGTTTGAGATGCTGCTAAAAGGGTGATTGATCATTTCTTTGTTGGGCTTGTGCTCCAATTAGCCGGATGACTCACTGCTGTTGTGACAATTTGCCTTTATTATTTGTGTCAATTCCAGGCCACTGTAGCTTAAGAGGATGGATAGGGGGTCTATTTGTGCCTAATTATTGTGGCAGCTCTGAAAAGCTGCAACAGAAAAGCAGCTTTGATTCTCCTTTTAGTACTATCACCACGCACTATTTATTTATGCCTCCAACATATGCTCCCATACCAGCTGAAGGGAGAATAACTGACACAGCTGACTTAGCCTAGCCCATCGTACAGAGGCTATAGTCCTCGTCGCAGCGGCCGTGGGTTTGACCTCTGACCTCGGCCCTTTGCTGCATGTCATGCCTCACTCTCCCCTCCCAATGCTTCCTGTCTCTCCTCAGCCGTCCTATCTAATAAAGGCAAAAATGGCCCCAAAATATAGCTTAGAAAAATGAGAAACAAACAGTATCATCATGGAATTTAATTTCATGTTTGCAGGTCAGCAGCACGACGTTCCAGTCTTAGTAGCTATACCAAAGGATCCTGGTGCTAAGGTAGAAATGGAGTGGTAAAGTACAGACATTATTTACTTGTTAAAAATTCACATTAGTGAACAGAGAGGGCGGGTGGTTAGGTGCCATCCCTTCTCTTGTGTTGCAGGTATTTGTGATTAGTAGGTCTGTCTGAGAGAACCTGGGCCCGATGCTCAGAGTCACTACACAAGCTGCCACATTAGGCCCCGTGTCCACCTGGCGTCTTTATCTGAGCGCCAGCGTCTTTTTTCAAATTGTTGTCAGTGAGGTTTAGAGCGTTTTGCAGCAGCAGGCGGTCGCCTGGATTAAAAAGTGCAGCACCCAGTGTCTTTTTGTGCGGCTACTCCGAGCGCTCAAGTTGAAAATCTTTCAACTTTTCAGAAAGGCGCTGTGGATGTCACCGGCGCTCTTTTCCTAATGTCTGATATTCCCCCCCCGCGTACAGATCGTGTATTGTCTCCTCGTCCTCCTCGATCTCAAATAAAAAACATGCAGTAAAAAGTAACGGAGCAGTGTCGGTCATACAGCGGCCGATGTCAACAGACTGTTGTCATGGAGACAGGACGGACGTGCAGTACAGGGCCTTAGTCTGCTCAGAGCATGCACCTTGTTTGGTTACCTCAGCTTCCTGTTCCATCCAACACTCGTCACACACCCACTCACCTACACTACTGACATCCAGACCTCACTTCTTTATGCAATCAAATTAAAGTTTGTTGTAATTAAATCAGCTTAATTAAGGGTTCATTTGGTGTCTGTTATTTGCCTTGGCCTTTGAGCCGGTCATGACACAGGACGTAGCATCTGATAACCTGCAGCTTTAAGAAGCCGAATCAGCTGGAAGGATTGTCTGACAAACCAAACCAGAGTTTCAATAAATCTGTTTCATCGTCAAAATTCTGAAAAACAAGTGTGAAAGTCTGGCTCTGGAGTCTCCACCGGTTGCTTTTTGTTTTCCGAGGTGAGGTTTCGGCTTTCTGTCTATTGTTTTATTCTGTTTCTCATGTGTTGCCACCGAAAGGATGAGAGGCCTGGCAGACGGACCAACCCTGCCACCGAGACCGAGAGGAATCGAGCAGCAGCTCCTGCAAAGACATACGGAGCCCTCTTTGCATAAATTCCCAGAACATGAACACTGCAAACAACCGACAACAAAGGATGCGGTGGTCATGGCAACGGCACCAAAAACCAAACAAGTGAGAGAGTGTGATGAACCTGGTGAGGGATCATGGACGACACAGAAGCTAATCCATAAGAGGGGATGGAACACTTTGTCATACATTTAAATCTGAATAAGTTACAAGAAAATCAAATCAATCAAGACAAGAAAAAAAACCATTCCATCTTCTTGCTTCTCAAACCCTGGCACCATCATTACCCACAATGCAACTCCATTGTTGACAGCTCAGTCTAAGTCTGTGTCTGAAATCACCGAGTTATTCTCTACTCTCTTAAAAAGACGGTTCTCTGTAGAGGACTGGAGACCAATTTAGAGAAGACTAAGTCTCTTGTGGTGGCAGAGAAACAAGTTTATGAGGAGGCAGCAGCACGTGTCAGGTCAGCAGAAGCCGGGCTCTCCAGTAGGCGGAGCTCCCAGAATCTTCAGCGAGGTGATCTGGTACTACAACCACCCGATGTCCCTGACGCCCAGCCACCACCATCTGACTGAGTCGCCCCCACACAACCACCATAGAGCGCCACAGGAATGAGTCCTAAAACCAGGAAGTAAGTTAGCATGTTAGCGCCATGGGGTCTAACGTCTAAAAGTCAACGGGGATGTTGAATGTGTTTGTGGTTAGACTCCTGAAATAAGGTCTGTGGTTAACACGAGCTGAAGAGATGTTGGTGTTTTGTTAGACCACATAAACTACGTTAGGTAATACCTCCACTTGTGAAGTTTGAAGTTTTTACGCGTCTTTAAAAAGGCGGTTGCTAACAAGTGGCTAAATGTGACTACAGCGGTCGTCGGGGACATTAAACGTCATCACGCCGGACACAGAGGGCGGGAACTCTCTCACTAGTCGGAGATGTCTCCTGTAGGTTTAATCTTTAGGTTCAGGTGAATATTATGTTAGTAAACTATTTATTAAGCTACATGGATTAGTTTATCGGAGATCGTCTGAAGCGTAACGCTAGTGACGTCACAATCATCCGACCGTGGTGTCGTTAGCGTGTAGCATAACGTTAGCTTTTTACTTCTGTCGGCCGCATTAACGCTTCAAACATCATAAAAATGGCGTTCATCTGTGAAGATTATCCTGCTGAACAAAACGCCTACGCTTCAGAAACGTGTGTTTAACACAGAGATTATTTTCTGCAATGATCCAAAATCCAATGAAAACATCCCAGAGGAGGATTCTGGTTAGACCCCGTGGAGATGATACTTCAGGGTTGGCCTACAAAAATACGTCACATGGTTTGTTCTCTATAAAGACAGGACCTGTAGACGTGCATTAATGGAGGTATGGCAGAGAGGGGCTGCTCATATAGGAGCGCCTGAGCCGTTGCAGTACTCAGGAAGTGACCCGGCACCTCTACAGCAACCAGACTAACACCGGGACTCTAACCAGTGACCCTCAGGTTCCCTACAGACTGAGCAACTGCCGCCCCTTGATCTTGGCTCTAACAGCCTTGGATGTGTTAAATGTTTTGAGTTCTCCTTTATGGGGGTCAACGATATCTCAATTATCCCCAAAGGGGCATTTCATGTTCCAGCCTGCATTCAGTAAACAACAATAACAACCAGGAAACAGATGTGATGTCTTTTTATATTTTTTTCTTCTGTCATCTTTGTCTGTTCAGTGAATAAACTTTAGGTGCTAAAATGTCTCCAGCTGTGTTGTCTGTATTTTCATAAAAACATCATGTGGTAGCAGTTATAGAAAAAAGATGAATCTGTCTGTTGGATGAACCGTCCTTTAAAGACGAGGTTCAAAAATACCTGAAGTTAGTGGTTTTTGTGGTTTTTGTGGTTTTTGTGGTTTCTTTCTCTCTTCTTTCTCCTTTGACTCTTCTTCTCTTTTTTGTTTGCCCTTCCTAAAGATGTTAAATATTGTAGAGAAAGGGAAGAAAACCTTGATGGAGGAAACATTTATGAATTTATGTAACACAGATCCAAGCTGCCTCAGTTTTACTTCAAACTACTTTAAACAAACTGTAAAACATGTTTCTGTATTGTAACTGTTATTTTTAGGATTTCCACGTCACTGGAGGGACACCACTTATAAAAATGTTAAATCCTTATCATCCTTATAATGTATATATATATATAAATATAAACTGTGTACTGTATGTTAAGACATGATGACAATAAAAAGAAATAAAAAAAGTTAGAATCGAAGAATAACTGCACAGCAGCCGTGATCTATATGTTACAGACATGTTCATTTGATGCTCCAGCGCTACGTTTCAGATTTCAATATTGTAAATTATTCATCACCTAATTTATCTGGCAGCTGTAGTCACCGGTTACTCTGCAGATTAAAGCCCCTGCACTCCCACACAGGTGTTCTCAATTACCCCGGCTGATTACGACTCCAGTCAGGTGTGAGCTGAGAGGAGGAAATATCTGATGTCACCGAGCGGTACGTAACAAAGAGGACTGATTACAGGGTCAGCCGTCTCTGCCTGACAGGTACGACCAATTAGAGGGACGGTAGGAGGACGTTTGTACACGCCCTGAAAAACACTCGCACAGGGAGACTTGGAAGAGCAGATGCAACATTTATTACTACCTTATCAAAAAGCTGAAAATGTCTTCAGCTTCCGACACAGAGGATGATACAGCTCGGCTGAGACTGAAATCAGATACTTTCAGTCTAAGACACAGGGCGCCGGTTTAGCCTAGCGGTTAGAGTGAACACCCCATGTTTCAGGACCATGGCCAGTTCCCACAGGAGTCTGATACAGGCTACATTAACAATGTAATGTGAACAGCCAGACAACTAAAAATCTGATCTGAGAAAGCTTTAACTGCCAACTTCCACGTCATTCTGTCAGCGCCTCGGTTCCGTCTGACGAAGCCCGCCATCTGGAGCGTGAGTGCAGACATGATCAGCTGCACACAGATCACAGATCACCCAGGAGCGAAGAGAAAAACATGCAAAACAACATGTTTCTTTATATTTCTGAGGATGATTTGTTCTTTGGATGTCATGATGATAAAAGTAAATATACAATCATAAGTCTGAATATTGTGTTTTATTTTGAAATTGGCCGGATGCTATGTGTATTTCCTTGTTTGACTTAAGTGACAGCCTAAGTGACACAGGTAGTAGGATCCGAGTGGGACTTCAACCAAAGTCTCTACAAGCTGAGCTACTGCCGCCCCAAATGTTTGTAATGTGCATCCAATGTTTTGTGCACCACTTGATTCTAAATTCAGCCTGACTGACGTGTGTGGTGGCTTTGGAACAACGTCCCCTTGAATTTAAATAAAGTTTGTGACTTTGAACCTGGTTAGTCAGCAGTCTGTCATGTATGGCTCTTTGTTGTCTGTTTTTTGAACGCAGAGGAGGAGAGAGTAGACGAGCCAATATCGAGCGAGTCCTGTTTGAAACAAAGTTCCCGCAGAGCTGGAATAATTCATCATTGTGGATGAGAGCCAATTAGAAGTGTTGCTGTAATGCATCATTGTTTAGTGCGTTAGATGAATCTGAATAACTGAATAAGAAGTGCAATAATTCAATCACACACTACCTGAAGACAAGAGTACATTAGAGAGAGGCTCCATCTGATTACATCGTCACAAGGTTTCAGAGTTTAATCAGCTGAGCGTCTGAAAGTATCCAGATTCACAGAAATATGGAGAAATAAACGTGTGTCAGAGCTCAGAACACATCGATGTTTCATCTGAAACACGTTATCCTCTCGGGGTCAGGTTCATTTTCTCAATATGCCACATTCACGAGAGTAATCCTAATTGAATTGTATTGATTCAAAGCCGAGCATCCGATTAAAAAAAACAAAGTCATCACGGGTGTTGGAGTAACGCAGCGTCTTGTCTGGTGGCATCGATGACTCTCCACGTTTGGCGAGCGCGAGTCTCAGAGACAGAAAAGGAACACGAAGAGGAAATGTAGATTAAGATCTAAAAATGGACGTTCTTCATTTGAATCTGATATCAGAAGCTTCTTTTAGCCCCCAAAGCTTCGAGAGGAAACGTCAATCTGATATTTAACATCCCGGCTGATACGGACCCTGATGAGGCGATAAAACAATCACCATAATTATCGAGATGTGATTTTTCTCAATATAAATATAACACATGTTCGCTAAAGGTTCGATATATTTAAGTCTGCAGCTACCCTCTGATGCACCTTAGACGCTAGATACCAGCCGACATTAAAGAGAAGAAGAAAAAGTCGACTAACTGCCAATCATGTCGCAGGGACATGGGAAGGCGGGGTAACAGACATCAGGAGCAGAAGCTGAAAAGAGCGATAGTGACGCTGAAGAAAACGCTGAGCCTCCCGACTCAAAGCAGGAGAAAACATCGTCGACAAGACGACAAGAAAGGACGCTCAACTTCAGGGTTGTGGAGACATTTTGGATATTTACAGTCCGACATAAACGACTACCATGCTGTGTTAACTTTGCAGAAGAGAAGTGCAGCTCAAACAGGTAACAACATAAAAACCTTTCCAGCGTTAGAAATAATATGACCCATGAGCTCATGATGGTGAAATGTTCCTCTGTTCACGTAGAGTTTATCTTGTTCTGACAAGAAATAATAATTAAATCAAATTTAAACATTTGATTTCTTCAACTTTCACTGTTTTCCTTTTTTAATATGTCATGTTCTGCCTCCTGAGAAGTTTTAACAATAAAGTTACATGAACAAAATAAATTCATTAGGAAGAAAAAATGGGACTAGAGAATGTAAAACACCCCCCCCCCCCCCCCCCCCCCCATAACTGCTTTTTAAAGTACAAGATATTTGTGAGAGCAAAATGGTGCAATCTAAAAATTCAAGTCCAGAACCTAAGAAAGAAACAAATGAGGATCAGTCTCCACATTACAGTCGGGGTAAGGCATCTCTCCACTTTTAGACTTTTTCTCAACATTTCACATTTTTCCTCAAAGTGCATAATGTCAAAAAATCCTCCTCCAATAATTATTATTCATTTCTCATGTCTGGCCTAATCCTCGTCTGTAGTTCTCTAAGTCCAAACATGTCTTTCCTCTAGTTTCTTTAAGGATCATGTTGTCGCTGTGTGTGTTTACGCTTTGTAAAAGAAGTCTTCAAGCGGTCAGACAGGAAGCTGTGTTTTTGGGCCTGCGGTGATTCACTTGACAACAGCGAGCGTATATAAACGAGACTCTTCTGCAGCTTTATCTAAACGCTTTGGGGCTCTTTTGTACCTCGTTGTTTCCAAGCTGAAACCACGGCTGCTTCCCGTAGGTAAAGATCTCCCACAAGATGACTCCGAAGCTCCACACGTCGCTCTCCGTGGAGAACTTCCTGTACATGATGCTCTCCGGAGGCATCCAGCGGATAGGTAGCATGGTGTGTCCTCCGACCTGAGGGAAGAGAGAGAGAAAAAGTCATGAAGAAGAAGAAATATTCAACAGGGAAGTTATAAAAACACAGATTAGACATTTCAGTCATGGACAGGAGTCCCAGGCGTCGGGGGGGATTAACTGTCCTCACATGTGATACGACGGGCTTAACGCCTCATGGACGGGCGCTCTGCGGCGGTCTATGTTGACGCTGACGCAATGTAGGAAAGTGCTGACTTTATCTGCCACCTTGTCTGTATGTATAGAATCACACAATGGGAGTTTCTTTAGGTAACGGCATTAAAGCATCCCTTTGTGCTTGATGAGCAGTCGTAATCTGCCAGCCTTTCTCTGCAGCCGTAGTGGCTTTACGCAGAGGATCAGAATCTCAGAGCAGGAAAAGAGAACGAGCCCTGATCGCTCTTTTTATTTTATTGTTACACTTTGTTTACATTTTTTTTAAAGAGTTGCTTCATTCATACGGTTATTTCATTTCAACAAACATGTTTTCAATATAAGATGTTGAATGAATCAAAAAAAGAAACTACCTCCAAGAAAAGAAGAATCTTTAGAAATGAATACACAGCCATACATACACATCAAAACAATGAAATAAGAGAGAGAAAAAATAAAATAAATATAAATAAATTGAAAAAAAAATAAAAGAAAACAAACAGACAAAAACAAAAAAAATTGCTCTTCTTAAGTTGAGAACGTGCAGAATGCATGCTCCTATAGATGCTCCTGGTACAGCAGTTCATATGTTTCTGTCTAATGTAAATGTGAGCACTACATTTGCATGTCTCATAACATACAAACACCAAACCCATCTATAAGAACATGAAGCAGGATAACAGCAGCGGCGGCGGCGGCAGCGGGGGCCGGGGGAGAGATATCAGCTGGAAGCTCTTTAATGTCTTCAAACCAGCAGAACATGAAATGAAGTCTCCCTTGCTGTAAATCCTCCCAGGCTGGATATTAATCGATTAAACAATCGTCCATTAATCATCCTTGCTCTCAGCTTCCATTAGCCGGGCATTGTTTTAAAATCTATTTCCCATTCATGTCACTGGCCGGGGTTTAATCATGGCGCCGATGAGCTGGACACGACTGATGTGGGAACGAGCGGCAGGCAAAGAATCCCGAGTTTCAGCTCAGAATCCGGCTTTAATTACACTGATTATTGTGGAGCTCACACTGTTGAGGACTCTGTTACGAATACGCTGCTGTGATCCGTTTCCATCTTAAGAGTCGAGTTTCAAAGTCAAACTGAAAACGGATGATTTGTTCTTCATTCTGCACCTGTTTTAGCGTAATGTTGATAAAATACGATCAGGAGTCTGTATGTCGTGTTTTATTTTGAAATTGACCACAAACTCTAAACGTTTCCTTGTCTGACTTCCTGTCTGGGTCTTTCTAGCTTTGACTCCATCAAAAATAGACTTCAGGCGGCGCTGGTGGCGCAGTGATTACTGCGGGCGCCCCATGTATGGAGGCTGTAGTCCTCAAGGCGGGCGGCCCAGGGTTCAAATCCCACCTGTGGCTCCTTTCCTGCATGTCATTCCCTACTCTCTCTCTTCCTGATTTCCGTCTCTATCCACTTCACTATCTCTTCATTAAAGGCACAAAAGCCCAAAAATAAAATCTTAAAGAAAATAGACTTGAGCATATTTGAAACAGAGAGGAGCGTAGTGGTGCTGCTGGCATGTGTCAGAGACGGACTACAGCGATTGGCTAAAAAATGCGGCGCACACTATGTACATGTTACATACGATCAATGTCCAAGACATCTAATAATCCGGTATGAGTGAAATCCATGAGCAGGAGATGTGATATGAAAAAAACTAGAAAGCTGAGGCGTGTTTTTCACGTTGAGCTTAAATTGAAGTCTTAATCTGGTCGGTTTTACTTTCCATCAACACAGGATGAAAGGGATTCAACAGGAATTAATTAAATGAGTCTTTAACTCTGACAATATAAGAAATATTAAAATGTTTGAATCAGTACAACAAACATGAAATAATGAAGTCTGGTGAGAACAAAGGAAAAGAACGTTCAGGTTAATAACATAAAGAAAGAATACATTTTGAATCAATAGGTTTAATTTACAGTTAGCAATCCATCCTTTATATTTTCTTCAAAACCTAATACCCAGTGACCACATTAAAATACAATACTTATAGCAGGACTAACAGCTGAACAATTTTAAAGGATCAACCAGTGAGATGTGTAGAGAGTGAGATGATAAAGGTATCTTACTATCTGATCATTAAGGAAACATGTTGAAGTGCTGGCTTCTCTGACAACAATGCAGCAGCCAGTATGTCCTCCTTCTAACTTTAGATTCTGCTCCTGAATGCTCTGGATTTGTTTGGACCAGAGAAGGGAGACGGTTTTAAGGTGACCCCCCCACACGGCCGTTTTGGACGCCCCTCGGTATGAGAGCAGTTATCAGGTCAACAGGTGTTGCAGCGATGGAAGCGGGCAAGAGAAGTGGTTCAGATAGAAGTGATTGTACCCGACCTAAAAAGCCTCTGCATGTTTCTAATAAGCTCCACGAGCAGAAACGTGCTCAAACTAGGATCAATATTGGAGATGCTTTTGAAAAATGGAGAGAGGTTAGAACACAGAAAGGTTTACAGACCCATGCAGAGCTGGATAAACACTGAAGCTTCAGAGTCCACCACATGGTGACCTGTGTGAGCATGGACTCTAGAGAGGAGGGGGGGGAGACAGCTCTCTACAATGATTAGAATTTGAACTACAGTACCCATTTTAACCACTAGGGATCAGAGTTACATACTGCTCCTTTAATACACAAATATGGGCGAATACAGTGTTCATGTGTGGGCTTGTAGTAAATTTAGCATTACAACGTGCTCTTACTAAACATTGTATTGTACGTTATATACATTGAGTTTGTTGTCACATCACTTCCTGTCACTTTCTGCTGTCATTTATTTTTGTTATCTGCTTCACTTTTTGGCCTTCGCCGTCTATCTTATTGTTATCTTGACATTTTCGTCAAGATAACGGTGAGATGGATTTCTAAGCCCCTTTGAGGGTTTTTTTTTTTATCTATGGGTCAGTGGAAGTAGTCCTACATCATATCAGATACACATCCGTCATCACATCCAGCCACCCAGGCACGACTGATCCGCCCATCCATCCATCCATCTGTGAATCAGTCTATCCTACAGAGCTGAAACACAACACATACAATAACATGTGAAATCCTCATTAAAACAACCACTTACTCTATCAATATGGTTCCCTCTCCTCCAATCACATTCATTTAATCATGATAAGCTCTTCTCCAATCTCCATTTACCAGCTCCGACATCTGTGTGCCTTCAGATGTGAGCATTGTGTCACATTTTAAGTATCGAAAAAAACAGCCCACCACGTCACACTAATTACCTCCCAGTTCCTTACGCGCTCATCGCACATTTCCTTTTGAAAGTCAAACACAATCTCTGCGTGTCAGCTTGATGAATCTTCTGGATGTTTTAAAGGAAGATGAGATTTGTCGGTGTGCCAGACGGTTTTTCAGAACGTCCTCTAGTTTGTACACTTCATCAGATTCTGCTGCAGAACACGAGGCCTCTGTTTGTTCCCCCCCTCTGGTATTATCCTTCATCAGACCCTTCACTGAAGTCCTGAATTTGGTTGCTACATCTGTTGGTACGTCTTCTACAAAGTGCATATTTGTGTCCCTTTTAAGGTCTCAGTACGTATAAGCTAGCTGCGAATTGATGAAGTATGAAGCACACACAGAGCTATGATTATAAGGACCTCAAAGTGTCAGACACTAAAAGCAAAAATGCCAGTATCGGCCGATAACTCCCTCCTTTTAACATATCAGAACATATTACTAACCATGTGAGGATGTGATATGACTGCTGTCTTTGTTGATTGGCCCAGTGTTGTACACAGAATTAATCGTTATCTAGCTAACATGACGTGGCTTGTAGAACCTCAGGATGTCCTGTTTTTGATAGCGTGTCGCAGAAACCAATTTTACTTTTGTTTTTACTTCAAATGAGGGCTGTTAAACAATTACATTTTTAATCGCATGTTTGTATAACATTATTTTGAAAAAAAAGCAATAAATAATTATGCTTTTATTTTGAATGTTTGTCCTGTCTTAAGCTGAGAGTCTTTTACTTGCTGTGTGCTTTTATTTTGAAAAAAATTAAGGCCCTTTAGGGATCCCAAATGGACGTCAAACAGCTCAAAGGAATGGGGGGATAAGGGGGATATTACTTTGGACTCGTCAGCTGAGCACCATGAACAGATCACAGGATATAAAAGTCACCTCCCCCCCTCCCACTCGCTCCAGGTGAATTCTCCTGATTATATCCTGCTGCAGTCTCACATCAGCTCACTCTGACTTTCTGCGCACAAAATTCTCTGGGGATGGCGGGAGAAACTCCGGATAAAGTCTGAGAGAAACATTCGGCTGTTTGCGTTCACACATGCATCTCCTCCTGGAGTTTTTGTAGAGTTTTCTGCAGGTGTCCTAAAAGTTACTGACATACCTGGGTGAAGTGTGTCTTCTCTCTCTGCTCTACGTTTACACATTTTTATCTGCTGAGCTTACTCGATGATGACGGTGCCTCTAAAGCAGCTTGCTTGAGAATATTGGAAAATGTTATCCCGTAAAGCCCACTCGTCAGCACAGGCGCTGCTGTTCAGCCAAATTAAGGTGCATAGTCTCACTCTGAGAGACGTGAATGCAAACACTTCCTGAGGGCTGCTGGAGTGGTCACACAAGGTAAAGTTTGCTCTGAAAACATGGGGCTTAAAACAACTTTCAGGCTTTCTGTAAAATTCAAAGAGCCCGAGACAGTACCTTGAAGTCATAAATGGTTAATAAGACTTTTTATGACTTCCTCAATGCAAACTTTCTTCAAGAAACCTCCACGTCTCACCAGAAGAAGAACCTCTGGAGTGAACCGCTGCAGTGTGGTCTGAAGCGTCTTCTGCAGCTCGGGCCCCTCGGAGCTCCGCAGAATAACTTCTGTTCTTCAGTCTGCAGATGAAGTCAATAACCGCTGAGAATTTCCTGCACAGTGATACCACGAGGCTGCATGCCTCCCTTACGTTTAACACAAATCGATATTTGTACACATGGCCTGAAGGTCAACAAGACCATTAGAAACAGTTTTATACGACGGGGCCCGATATGCTGACGGAGAATGAAAATCACACTCCATTAACCTTGGGAATGTTGGGAATGTGTTTGGTGGTGTTTCTGCAGCATCATTTCACTTCCCCCTCCTCTGGTAAATGGTGGTTACAGAGAAGTGACTCTTTCTTCTCTTTGAAGAAGTGAACAGATTTTCTTTACTAAGTTTATGTTTTGTCTCGGAGGTAGAGCAATTTATCAAAATACTGGAGGTCTAGCTAGTGTTGCAGTCAAGACCACACTAAACGAGACCAAGACATACCTAAATCCAGATGGCTCCCAGACCGGGACTAGACCAAGGCATTTAGAGACAGAGTCAAGACCGAGACCAAGGCAGGGCGAGACTGAGTCGAGACCAAGACATTTAGAGGCAGAGTCGAGACCAAGACCAAGTCAGGGTGAGACCGGGTCAAGACCAAAACATTTAAGGGGCGAGAATGAGTCAAGACAAAGACCAAGTCAGGGTGAGACCGGGTCAAGACCGAGACTAAGGCAGGGCGAGACTGAGTCGTGACCAAGACCAAGGCAGGACGAGACCGGGTCAAGACCAAAACATTTAAGGGGCGAGAACGAGTCAAGACAAAGACCAAGTCAGGGTGAGAACGGGTCAAGACCGAGACTAAGGCAGGGCGAGACTGAGTCGAGACCGAGAGAAAGGTAGTCCGAGAAGGAGTCGAGACCAAGACATTTAGAGGCCGAGTCGAGACCAAGACCAAGTCAGGACAAGACCGGGTCAAGACCAAAACATTTAAGGGGCGAGAACGAGTCAAGACAAAGACCAAGTCAGGGTGAGACTGGGTCAAGACCGAGAGAAAGGCAGTCCGAGACCGAAACAAGACCAAGACATTTAGAAACCGAGTCGAGGCCGAGACCAAGGCAGGGCGAGAGTGAGTCAAGACTGAGACATTTAAGGGGTGAGACCAAATCAAGACCAAGACCAAGTCAGGGCGAGATCCAGACAAGACCAAGTCCATAAATACCACAGAACAATCATCATCTGTTGTTTGAGGGGCGTAACACCGGGAAGGTCTGTGGTCTTAACTGGGGGATAAAAATCAAACTACAAATCGATTGAAATTAGAAAAAGACGTTTTCCTTCTAATCTCAGTAATGACCTGGGAGAAAAAAATATCCTGTCAGTCTTGATCTAAAATCCGGAGTCTGCTCAGTCTGAGACCGAGACAAGGCTGAGTAAAAATGCTTGCTATTCTGAGACGAGACTGAGACCTTTAAAAAGTGTTCTTGAGACCAAAACCGATCTTGAGTAGTAGATCACTCGGTCCAGAAGCAACTCCTCTTGTCAAAGTGTTTTCTTAAGAATGATATCGAACCCAAACCAGCCGCAAAAATGTCTTTGTAGGTGCTGAGAGGGGTCAGAAGACTTGACATGTCCTTTATTACAAAGAGCAATATGAGAAGTGGAACTAAAAGATGTGACTTCTGAATTATCTCTAAAACATGTTTCAGAATGAGTGAACTCTATGGTTATGATAAATGTTTTCTGTCCTTTACTTCTCCTCAGGTTTGAATAACTTTTTATTTTCTCACATTTATCTCAAAGTCCACAGAGGCTTAGCTGAGCGTATGCTTATATATTTCCTAGCCGTCCTCGGTGCTGCTTCACATTAATACATTTACACACATTTACACCTCAGAGCGGCCCCGGTACGACCACATCCTTGTCCTCTAATCCCACCAGGGGTTAAGTTCTCTTACAGCCAAGCTGTAAAGTGAGTACAGAACACTTTGTGCACTCCCCCTCTGCCGCTCTCACACGGTCACAATTCTGCTTTTCTTTAAGTCACCCAAAGGCATTGGTGGAATCAGTAGGAATCCCCGGGACTGAAATATCATTTTCCTCCTAATTTCCCCGAGCCCCGCCCTGCTGGCCCGCTCTCGTCCCAGACTAAACAAATGTGATCCACCGTCGGCCTGGAAGACAATGAGGCTGTCGGCCTTCTGATAAAAAGTTATTAAGGGAAGACATAAATCCAAAATAGTGTCTCAAGTAAGGTGCCCTTCCTCTACATCCTATATTTATTGACAGAGTGAATTTTGTTGCGGCGAGGAGTCGGCGGTGGTTTTTCCTCACAACCCCATTTCTTTCTGCAAGTTAACGGCCAAATGAACACTGACTTACAGCCCACCTGGTGTCATTAGACATGCCACGTTTTTAGTATTGTACACAGCATTAAGCCAATATTGATGCCGAGACCAGTCAGGCCTGTGAGCAGGAGCCAAGCTAGGTGGGCTGAGCGAGGTGAAGGAGTGTGGGTGAGGGGGCTGTGTGTACCAATCCTCCCCCCTGTGGAGCTTTATACAGATTAAACAAAATTAATTAAGTTCCCGTTAGTCTAAATGACTTATCTGAGGTCCACCCAGCCCATTGCACGCAAGGCTGAACCTCATCAGATGCATACTAATGATTCCACCGCCGCCGCTGCTGCTGCTGCTGCTGAGGTGAGGGGCATTAAAAGTGGCTGACTCTCTGCTTCCCAAATGATTGCATGCTATCACCTTGGGTCTTTGTGACAAGGCCATGGCAATTAGCTCGGAACACAGGGGGAAGAAGAAAAAAGAAAAAAAGAAAAAGGTGAACAACATAATAAAAATAAAATAATTGCCCCTGTAATTATCCTCATCGTTCTCACTCAATGTCACGCGGAGAAGCCGGGCGATACTTGGCGGGGTCGTGAGGAATGAGTCTGGGGCTTTTTTTTTTTTTTCTCTGTTGCTGTGTAAACTGGATTAGTGCTCTGCCTTTCCCACCGTGGCAGGGGAGTGATTGGATTAACAGCGTGGAGAGCACAGCAGCATGGCAGGGGGATAGATTACCGGCCCAGTTGGGGCTCTTTTCGATGGGCCGCTCTGCGGCCTTGCGGGGAGCCCCTCGGAGAGGCCCCGGGACATCTTAAAGGGCCCCCGATAACCATCTATACATTCTCTCTCGGTGCTTTAAGCGCGCCGCTATCTCTGCTCTCCTGGCTCAAACAGCCACAAACACAAGTTCACTTTGAGAGGCTATGATGTCCATTAGGTCTCAACCTGCTGCGCTGCTGCCAAGAGGAGATAAAGTGGTATCTGCTCTGGCTGCTGCATGCTGGTGGGTGGTGAAAGTTTCAGAAGGATACCAGAAAAACACACACACACACACACACACACACACACACACACACACACACGCTGCACTATTGCTATCATGCAGTTTTTGCTTTCACTCCTTCAGTATTTAACTCTCCACACCGGCTCGGGCTGACAATGTGCAGATAGGTGTTTTCTCAGTGTTACTGCTGACTTTGTAACTACGCTGAATATTAAATGGTGAGCAGTGCAGCAGCTCTGTGATGCTCTTAAATTATATATCTTGGTAAAAAAAAAGTAGCTTAGGTTTTAGGAGAGCACACTTCCACCATGGTGTTATTATGAACAAATTCATTTAAGACCGAAAGATTAGCTTTGGGAAACGGATGCAAAATATCTCCGTACATCCGGTGAAGCCAGAGAGGTTAGCGGTAAACTAACTTCCAGGAAAGACTTATTTTTTCATGTGGCGTTTACTCAATTCATGGTCCATGATCTCGTGGAGTGAAGCGCCCGTTCATATTATTCATAAAGCGACTTTACTCTACATACGTCAGAGAGTAAGAACGACAGAAGCAAGGACCTAGAGAGGAGGAAACAACGTCAGGAAGTGCAAACAATCAGCTTTGAGTCTGATTGGACACAGAGCTGCTGACAGGAAGTGACCAGAGGCAGAGCGCATCAGGAAGAGACCAGAGGCAGAGCGCATCATCGTCAGCTGTTTTTAAGAGTTCTGACCAGCATCAAAACCATCCTAAACATCATCATCATGAAGGTCGTAGGTGTTCATAAAGAGCTGGGTCTTTAGCTTTTTCTTAAAGGTGCAGAGGGACTCTGCAGATCACATGGAGTTTGGAAGTTCATTCCACCACCGGGGGGCGACAGAGGAGAAGAGTCTAGTTGGAGACTTAGGACCCTGTTGTGAAGGTTGGATCAGACGCCTTTCATTGGCAGAGCGTAGAGGGGGGGAGGGAGTGTAGACCTGGATGAGTTTAGGTAAGGAGGAGACGTTTTGGCTGGCTGACTTCAGCCGTATGAGCCCGAAAAAGAAATCAATTCCAGTTTGATTTACTCGCAATTTGGGGAAATTTAATTTGCTGAAGTAACAACATCATGATTTGAAAAAAGTAAAAAGCCAAGCCTTGTCATGTCTGTCCTCAAGAGGAAGAGGAAAATAACTTTTAAAATGTTTGTTTGTTGAATGGAGGTCGAATCGATATATTCTGATGTGTTTTAGGTAGTAATGAAAATAGTATAATCAATCTCACTGAGGTCTTTCAAAGAGGATCCAAGTTGTTTACCGTGCTCTGAAGAATTAAGAAACCTATATTTCTCAGGCCTTCTAAAGCCTGCTCATCCTCGGCTTTCTGTATCATGTAAGGCAGGAGTGGTACTCCAGGAGGAGCAGAAAAATATACCAAAACCCAGGGGGGCGACGCAGAACAGACTTTTTTTTTCTCTTCCCCTCTCGCAGCAGTAATAAATATGGCCCGTGTACTCATTAGCAGCAGCCTGCATACAGTTTTGAGGAGCTCGTGCTTGATAAATAATGCAGCAGAGGAGTGTGTGTTTGATCCCTGAAACAGAGGAAAGCCGGGGACCGCTTTACTTCAAAGCACAACGGTGCAGGTAAGCAGAGACTTCCTGGCAGAGTCACAAAGAACACAGAGTCCTTGAAAACTGAGTCATTAGATTAAAACACTGGTGCACTGTTAGGTTGTCATTAGTCACTGATTCAAAAATGCTAAATATTTCTCTCCTCAAAATGTAGTTTCCTCCTCTTTCTTTCACCTCCTTACATCTGGATGCTCACTCTCTAACTCTCAGAGAAATCTAGTCCGTCATTATTCCACTCATCATGGAAGCAAAAAAAAAAACTGCCACTGCTAAACGTCAACACTCACACTGCGAGGAAAACCTCTGGAGAAGCGTCTGAGGGGATTTTTTTTTCTCATTCCGTACTGAAATGCAGAAAATGGAAGTCTTTAAATCTTTTTTCCCCTGACAGGAACCTATATGTCACTGTTCATAATTTCACTGTAATGAGCTCTTTATGAGGCAATTCTCTCCTTGTCTCAAGGAACCAGCGTCTAACTTAGCAGTCGGCCTGCCAAGAAGGAAGTTAACCCTTTGTGTTCTGCAGAGGAAATGGTTAGCCGGTGCACACTTTTGGTATTTTTGTTAATGTCAGGTCATTTCTTGGAATATCTTTAAATGACCTTGATGTAGCACAACCTGAGCTAAAAAAGCTCATTAAATATTTGAACTGTAGTAACTGATAAACGTTAGGAAATGGCCTTTTTTAGACATCTTTAAAGGCATCATGTACCTGAAATCTGTCACACTGGGTGGTCGGGGTTGTGTAAGATGAAGACGAGATTTCATTTGGTGAAGTTTCTTTCACAGTAATCGATCTTTATTTTTCTCAGGTTGAGATGATATTATTTGGTTTAATAATTGTTGCAATTGTGAGAGTAGCTGTTGGATATTAAATACTTTGCCTTTAAGGCTGCTCATGGTTACGGTTGACGGAGTGATATTGCTTTAAGACCGGTGAAGAGGGGGCGCTGGTGGCGCACCCCATGTATAAGATAAGATAATCCTTTATTTATCCCACAACGGGGAAATTTACATGGAGGCTATGGTCCTCCAAGCGGGCGACCCAGGTTCGAACCTGTGGCTCCTTTCCTGCATGTGATTCCCCACTCTCTCTCTCTCCCTGATTTCCAACTATATCCACTGTCCTATATGGCTTTGGTGGCGATGTGGAGCTGGATGTTGTCGGCAAAGCAGTGAAACTGGAGTCCATGGCGGCGGATGATGTGACCAAGGGGGAGCATGTACATGATGAAGAGGACGGGACCTAGTACTGAACCTTGGGGAACACCTTGGGAGAGAGAAGAGCAGACGGAAGTGTTAGCATCCAGATGCACGCAGCATGGAAGGGGAGGTCACACCTCATGCACACGTCGAGGTGTGGTGCATGATGGGATGTGGTGCTGCTGCTGCCATGTCTGACGAGGCTTACTGCGTCTAACAGGTAGGTGGCGCCGTGACAATTGAGCAAGTTGGCTGGATGGTTGAGTGGTTCCAGGACCTAAAATAATGGACTTCCTGTTGAGTTCAGAGTTTGGTTGTGTGGGACTTTTTTGGAGTTCTGGACCAGATACATATTCCTTCTTAATTTTGTTTATGTAAGCGAAACCCACTGCACAGCGTACTGGATCAAACATATACGCTATGGAGTATTTGCCAAAACCTATTTGCGTAATCCATAAAGGATGTTAGTTTCCATTCTTCTGCTGGTGCAGAGGCCTCAATAAAGGCTGCAGCTGTTAGTCTTCAGAATAAAAAAGGATAACAAAATACAATATTGACTTTCACTTATCCGGGAGCAGATTTCTTGGACCTGCTTATTCAGCCGAACCAAAAAAGTGTTTGTGTGTACAAAAGCAGCTTGGTCGACAAGAAAACATGATGCCATCAAATTCACAGCAGTGCATATTCTACATGTTCCTCTGACTGTATTAAATCAGAAGCAGCTCTGTGAGGCTGATACATGATAGGATGTGTTGAAAAGTATACAGGAGAGGTTAGCACAGATTTTAGGGGGAGAAAACTTCTGTGACATTGTTATGAAAAAGTTAAAGGCAGGGTTGGTAATTTTTGAAAAAAATAGCATGATTTTGAAAGTAGCATTCCCTCAGTGCTCCGTCTGTCTAAAGACAATTTCAATCAAAATCTGATAAAAGTGGATCTGGAGAAAATTACCAATCCTGCCTTTAATTCAAGACCTTTCTTTTTCATAATGATTGACTTTGGGAATGGATTTAAATTTCCGTTACTCTGGAGTAGAAAAAAACAACAATGACATTTGAGGTGATTGACAGACGCCTTGCATGAGCTCCTCCATCTGTCCTGTAGATCCTGTAAACGTTTACCTCTTGCACCTTTAATGCTATAGGCACCTTTTCCATCGTTCGCTGTCATTCAAACCTAAACCTGCATAATTCAGCGCTCCATCTCTGAACTCAGCAGAACCCTCGCTGATATACGGCGAGGCGGGCTGAATAAAACACCTACATGGCCGTCACCTGTGCCGTGCAGATTCTGCAGTTGTCTCTTTTGAAAACAACACAAAGGCGTATTCAGCGCAGGCGGAGCGAGCGGATGTGACAGATGGATGTGATTTAGGACAATATTCATCTCTTTTCTTGAAGTTGTTCCCTCCTGCTGCAAAGTGTCTCTGGAGTCCCCGGAGGGCAGCGAGCGTCAATACGACTAGTCAGCGATGGCGAGGATTGTGTTCTTGGCAGGGAGCAGCTATTTATAATCACTCAACACAGGGAAAGTGTCCAATACTGTTAGGAGCTCCTTATCTCTCACAGCTCTGTCAATATTTCTCTGTGTGGGCGTGCTGCAGCGATTGCTATCAAAACGCACCAAACCGCCGCTGCAAACACACAAACCAACATGCATACACGCCACCTTCAGTTCAAAACTCCAAACAATTTCTCTGGTTTCTGCAGAATACAAAACATACACATCCTCTTCACCGCTCGAGTGTGTGTGTGTGTGTGTTGTACCAATAAATTATTCCATAAATTATTCAAGCATCTAAACTTTTCCTCAATAAATTCAACTCTGCGTGAGTTTGGAGGGAGGAACTCTCATTTGACTGAAGGAGCTGGCCGACTCATCTCTCTCTCTTTCCTTCTCATGTATGAAGATAAATAACAATCAGAACTTTTTTTGGACAAACATGCACACATTTATGTTAAAGGTAAGATGTAGAATTATTGCAGTTTAACTAGTTTTATATATTGTCATGGTTTACTCTTGTTGAGTTGGTTTATTCCTTGTTCTGTTGTTCAGTTATCTTTCCTAGTGTTAATGTTTCTTTGTTTGGTCTTTAGTGTTTTATTTTGTAATTTCTTATCCTTGTGGTTATTTATCCTAGCGTTGCTTGTTTCCTTTGTGTATTTTTGTCTTAATGTTTCATAGTTTAGTGTTTCCTGTTGTATTTGGTCATTTCTTCTCCCGGTGTTCTAGTGTTTACTTTGAGTTCTCTGTGTCTTCAGTGTTTCAGGATTTATTTTGTATTGTCCTCAGTGTTTCTTGTCTTGTGTTTTCTCCCTGCCTCTGTGTGTTTCCCTCCAGCCTTGATTGCCCTGATTATCTTCACCTGTGTCTTGTTGGTCTCTCCTGTGTTTGATTACCCCCGTGTCTATTTCGTCTCAGGTTTCCTTCCCTTCTGTGTCAGTTCATTGTCGTAGGTCGGCGTCGAATGTCAGATGGAAGTTTTCCTTGTGGCTCCCTGTTTTGGACTTTTGATCTTTTGTTTAATTAAATACTTTTTTGGCTTTACTGCAATTGGGTCCATTTCCCTGTTTCCACCTGTGACATATATATTTCTTGTTGAGTACTTACATTACCTCAAATATTTAAAACAGTTATCAAAGTCAGAGAAATCCTTCAACCATAGTTGTGATGAGATGTGTCTTCTTGTGGCAACCGCCATGACTGATGTAACATGTTTCTCGTTGCCGTGGAAACACTGGATGTTAAGTCAAAGTCCACTGCATGAGGAAGCGTGAGCTGCTCCTGAAAGCTGCTGTTCTGTTGCTGTTTGAGCTGCTGTGATAAAAAACGTCATGTAGATTATACTCGGATACATCAGCTCGTCGGTAAACATATTCTCTTCCTCAGGTCGGTTTCAGAATCAGAATCAGAAATGCTTTATTAATCCGAGGGTGGAATTCACCCGGTCGTCATGACTACGGTCAACTCGGAGGAGTTGGTGGGAGAGTAGAAGAGAGGAATCACTCCCATGATTCCCCGCCAGCCTCGAAGTCAGCTTTAGTTTTTTGTTTTGACAGAGAGAGCCCCCTGGTGGTGGAATTTAAATACAGTGCCTTTAATAAGAGAAAAGAAGGTACTTTCAAACCCATTTATATCTTCCTGCATTTCCCATCCTTCATCCCAGTTTTGAACTTCCTAGTCCCCCTGGCGACGTGCTCCTTTGCTCTTCTGGCTGCATTGTTAGCCGAGGCACCGGCTGCTTCTCTTCACCTGTCAGTGAGGAGTGTAATGTGCTTGGAGGACCACCTTTTGGCTCCAGGTTTTGCACAGACATCCTGACCAACCAGCATGAGTCTTCATTGTAGTGTCAAGGACATGATCCCTCACTGGCTTTCCACTTATGAATATTTGGCACGCAGTCCTGGGCTGAAGCCGGGCCCCTGCAGTGTTAGGTGAAAGCTTTTAGCCCACACTCTTGACACTTCATTATTTATATACTGTATCTATGGACCCCGGCACAAACAGCTCCTTGTTTTTCCTGTTAGGTCTTATATCAGGAGAAGCCACTTGCAGCTTATCTCCGCCCGTCCTTTTGGCTGAATAGTTAACTCCTATAAATTAGGCTTATAATTGTTCAGACAAGAACAATCAGCCGCACCATTTACTCTTTGGGCCGAGCCGTACCTCCCTGCTAAACCAGCTGTGACTTGGTCTTCAGAGACGATTATATGAACTGTTCTTTGGGCTCTAATGAAGAAACACACACACACAGTTTGGGTCTGAATGTGTCCAGTGGGGGCCACCTGAGCTCTCACTGTTACAAGGATATTTAGTGGGAGCTGCCAAGGACACACACAGTAAACGCTAAATGGGCTCATATAGCACTTTTTTCTAGTCTTCTGGGTCCCTCAACGCTGCTTTTACACTACATGTCACATTCACTCATTGGCAGAGTCCGCTACATGAAGTGCCCATCAGTGTTAACTAATCCACTCATGTGCATTCACACACTTCTGGCTCTGCCACTCAGGAGCAATTCGGGGTTCAGTGCCTTGCCAAAGGACACTTCGACTTCTGGCTGCAGCAGCTGGGGATCCAAAATCCAGACTATCCGCTTCAGAGACTAGTGTTGTAATCAAGACCACACCAACTGAGACCAAGTCATACCCGAGACCAGAATGATCCAAGCCCGAGGCAAGACCAAGACATTTAAAGGCTTTATATGCGATTTTTTGATCCAGCAGATGTCGCCCTTGAGCACCAGCATGAAACCAAAACAACTCGCGCTGCATTGTTGTGTTAGCATGCTAATGCTAGCGATCTTTATTATGCCAAACCAAACTACAAATGATTTGAAGGGACTTGTTTTAGAAGAGATGTGTTTTCCATCTAATCACAGTAATGACATGAGAAAGAAGCCCATCAGTGGTGGACTTGACCGGTCTTAATTTAAAATATGGATTCCGCCCAGTCTGAGACCAAACCAAGACAAAATGCTTGCTAAGGTAGCATTTTGCTATCACAGGTCAAAAGACGTTATGAGAAGCCAAAGAGCCATGTAGTCTGATGTCCAATATTTCCTCTAGTCCAGTTTCTTGCTCGCTCACGCACTTCTCACCAAGATGACCTCGGCCAGCTGCCAAAGTTACATAGTGCTGAAAACAAGGCGAACGGGGCGCTCTGTGGACATGAGAGAGACGCAGTTCTCCCTGTTCTATTACATCGACTGTGAAACTACAAAGTTATCATGGAAAAGTTACTTATTTGTTGCTACTTGAATTTCCTTAACGTCGTTGTAAAGGGGGAATCTGACGTGCAAAACCCTTAATAGAATGAACTGATCTGAAATACAAATACTACTAATCAAAAGTACTATTAAGGCTACAACGAGCACACATACAATCAAAAGCAGCCTTGAAATTATAAACTACACAGACGGGGGTGTCACACAGTGGACCAATGCACTTATATCCCTCTTACTTGAACAGGAACTCTTGATGATGCAGCATTTGCACGGCCTATTTTGCAAGATAAAAGGCCTCAGATCCTCCATGGTTACCATAAAGCGTGCCGCCATGACACCGCCAGTGTCTGAACATACAAAGAGCTTGTAATGAGTGTAAGCAGGGTATTTATAAACCCCTTTGTGCCGAAGCCATGCACTGTAAACTCTGAATATTACATCTGAGAAATGTGGCTGGAAAAATTAACACGCCATGAAGCCGTATAGCTCAGAGTGCGAGGAAGGTCTTTGATATTCTGTATTTCAAACAGCTTAAACATGTGAAACAACAACAACAACAGCTGTTAGACGAAGACAATGCTGGAGTTTGTATTCATGGTACATATGTTAATGTTGTTGTTAAGTGTTGTGTCTGCGGTTACAACCCCCCTGGAAACAAGCTGCTTCTGCTGTGAGCCGAGATCTTTGCACAGAAATTATGCACAACCATTTTTAATAAAGTCCTGCGTCTTCGATTTTCTGCTCCCCCTGAAATGTCCTCATTTACGACCTGACATTTCTCGATCCACTGAGGGCCAAAAACTGTGAGGAAGGTTGGTTCTACAGACACATAATCAAACATCTCAACACCAGGCAGTGAACTACACACACATATAAACACACACACACACACACACAATCTTGGCACATTTCTTTGACAACACAAACAAAATATTCACATTTTAATAATATATGCCCCTCACAGATGGTGTGCAAAGACGAGCTATGTTCCAAACACCAAAGACATCCAAACACCAAAGACATCTCGCTCAAATTTCCTTACAAATGATTCCATGTGTGCAGAGCTTTCTGCAGCCAACAGGCGAGCACATCATGACTGCTGGCGCTGCCCCCAGCAAAGTCAGAACTGGCCCAGCTGCCACGCCGAGTAACACAATCAGGTGAACCTAAAGTCATATATTGCACCACCAGGCCTGTGAGGAGATCCAGATATTTAGCCGCCATCACTTCGTAATGTGCATTTATTTATGCAACAGAGAAGCAGAATTCTTCAGGCCAGCGGTGACCGCCTCGTTTGCAGCATTCAGCGTTGCTAATCGTGTTAAACAGAGAAGAAGACATGAATGAGAGGCTGGATAAACAAGCCTGGAAGCGTCAGGGCTGGAGGCTGTGCGGGCTCAGCTCCATCCACAATGCTAAACCTCTGCATCCTCATATGAATGTATGAGGGCTGCTGGTGTGAGGGGGGGCTCAACTCTCCATAGACACAAAAAGATGGAAACAACAACATAAATATAAATACAAGAATAATAAATAACCCAAGAGAAAGCTGCGGTTTTTCACCTTTTAGAATAATCTTTGGAGTTATCGGCCCAGGAGGATTTATTTAAGGCTGTTTGGACCCAATTATAAGAAAAGACTAAATGTTGTGAACAACAACAACCAAATTAGACTTTTTTTTTGTCCAGATTCAGCCACTAATTGTTCAGCTACAAGAAAACTATTTTATTATTTACAGGAAGAGAAATATTTCCCGCTGAAGGATCTTTGAAATATCAGAAACTCAGATTCTCTTTAACAGAAATGTTCTGATGTAGCTTGAAGGCGAGCATACCGTTAACCATAAGAGTTGAAGGTTCACATGCTTTTAATAATGTTGTTTTTTAAAGGAAGAATGAGCGACTTTTTGATGGAGTAGAAGTCACTCTTGAGCACCAGAATGAAACCAAAACAAACTGTGGTTTGGCCACACCTCCTCCATACTGAAGCTAGCTGCATTCACCTGTGTCCTGCATTGCTGTGTTAGCATGCTAATGTTAGCGCTCTTTAGTTAACTCGTAGCTTCACATTGTTGTGTTAGCATGCTAATGTTAGCGCTCTTTAGTTAGCTCGTAGCTTCACATTGTTGTGTTAGCATGCTAATGTTAGCGCTCTTTAGTTAGCTCGTAGCTTCACATTGTTGTGTTAGCATGCTAATGTTAGCGCTCTTTAGTTAGCTCGTAGCTTCACATTTCATGTAAACTGACACAGAATGAGCGTGATCTAAAAACTCTTACTAACATCCAAATAATCAGTGAGTATGTTCTTCTTCTTCTCTCTAGTTCTTGACTAAAACAGCTTTTATACACAAGGGGAGGAGCCGGCCGTCCCGTCCATGTAAGCTACACTTTAGCATCAACTTCATTCTTCAAGACCTGAGGTTGTCGCTTGGTTCCGGCTGAGCTTTGAACCTGGAATCATCAGATTTAGGAGTAATGTGCTAACCATGACGCTACAGGCTCCAAACCTAAGTTAAGTCAGAAAATCTCCACTGATGCTTAATGGAGGATCACTGAAAGGTTCAAGGTTTTCTACAAAGTTTAAGGTAACAAAGTCAAATTATTTTGGGATGGACTTTCCAAAAGTCAAAGATTCTTAATTTACAATATTTAAAAACCAGTTTTACGTTACAGAATTGTCTCTGAGACAAAAGACAGAAGTTTTGTTTGATCTTAAACAGAACGCATTTTGGTCTAGGAGAGAACAACAAGACATAAACAAAGATCTTATCCTGAATTTTACTTTGCTTTGCGTTGTATGACAAAATCTGAGATATGTAAAGAGTCCCAGCTAAATTAGCTAAGCGTTTACCTCATTCATTGGTTATCAGATTTGTATTTTGACTCAAAATATGACCTCTGGCCCTCTTTTTCTAATTCCCATCACCCGTCTGTAGTTGCTGATCAGTCGAGCTGCAGTGAAATGTCAACAAATATCAGACACGATGAATAGAGAACTCTGAAACCTGTGCGGCAGCCGGCGTTCCTGATTAACGACGGGCACAAACGTGCATGGAGGTGAAGACTCACCCTGTAGTAGTCACTGCTGTAGATATCCCTGGACATGCCGAAGTCTCCAATCTTGACGAGCAGACCGTTGCCCACCAGGCAGTTGCGGGTTGCCAGATCTCTGTGGACAAAGTGCTGTGAGGCCAGGTAGACCATGCCCGAGGCTATCTGGCTGGCGATGTGCAGCATCTGGGAAAGGCCCAGCTCGCCGTTGGACTGCAGAGGCTGGCCGTCGACCAGGATCATGGCGTCAGGGCCGTGGGCTCTGGATGACAACAAAAACATCAACAGAGATTAACACCATGATTTATTGACAGTAATAGAGAACAAATCAAATGAAGTGTTTTTGTAGGCCAACCCTGAAGTATCATCTCCATGGGGTCTAACCAGAATCCTCCTCTGGGATGTTTTCATTGGATTTTGGATCATTTCAGAAAATAATCTCTGTGTTAAACACACGTTTCTTTGACATTTTTATGATGTTTGAAGCGTTAATGCGGCCGACAGAAGTAAAAAGCTAACGTTATGCTAAAGCTAACTACACCACGGTGGGATGATTGTGACGTCACTAGCGTTCAGCTTCAGACGATCTCCGATAAACTAATCCACGTAGCTTAATAAATAGTTTACTAACATAATATTCACCTTAACCTAAAGATTAAACCTACAGGAGACATCTCCGACTAGTGAGAGAGTTCCCGCCCTCTGTGTCCGGCGTGATGACGTTTAATGTCCCCGACAACCGCTGTAGTCACATTTAGCCACTTGTTAGCAACCGCCTTTTTAAAGACGAGTAAAAACTTCAAACTTCACAAGTGGAGGTTTTACCTAACGTAGTTTATGTGGTCTAACACAACACCAACATCTCTTCAGCTTGTGTTAACCACAGACCTTATTTCAGGAGTCTAACCACAAACACATTCAAAATCCCCGTTGAGTTTGAGAGGATAGACGCTCAAATGCTACTTCCTGTTTTATAGAACTCATTCCTGTGGTGCCCTATACAACCGTGAAAGAGTGAAAAAGTCATCGAACCGACTTGTTTAAATCAGTCATGGAGGAGCCTTCATCTATCTACTTGCTGAAGGCGAGGGCGGCGACACAAGTACGGCGTTAAGCGGAGGTGATTCTAACTGCTTATGAATTAAAGCTCAGTCAGAAGAGGACTTCAGTGCTAATTCATCTCTTTATAGTTACATGTAGACGGTAACTTCACTGCCTCTTCATTACCTGACCCAAAGCTCCTCACTTTGAAACTCTTCTCCTGGAAGTGCTGCTACCTCGGTGCTGCCCATCGAGAGTAATGAGCGGAATAAAGAGACAATTAAAAGATTTACGTTTAGCTGGAAGAAGATTTATTTTGCAAACAAAAAAAAATGTAATTTTAAATCTTCTGCAGCTGCTATTAGAGTTCATGGCTTTTGCTTGCATGATGTCAACTTTCTGCACTCGATTTCCATCTTCACTCGGACATTGCCTCAGCTTTAACTAATTAGAGCGGGGGGGTTTAATTTATCCACTTTAATTCAACATCATTGGATTCCACACTGATGGTAGTCAAACCTTCATACTGGGCTTTAAAGAGCAAGCATGAAGCAGATCAATTATAAACCTGCTTCAATATCAGGTTTGATTGAGAAGACGTGGCGTCTATTTTAAAGGTCCAGTGAGATGTGTAGAGAGTGAGATGATAAAGGTATCTTACTATCTGATCATTAAGGAAACATGTTGAAGTGCTGGCTTCTCTGACAACAATGCAGCAGCCAGTATGTCCTCCTTCTAACTTTAGATTCTGCTCCTGAATGCTCTGGATTTGTTTGGACCAGAGAAGGTAGGCGCTTTTAAGGCGTCCCTCCCACACGGCCGTTTTGGACGCCCCTCGGTTTACCAGATATGAGAGCAGTTATCAGGTCAAACCAACAGGTGTTGCAGCGATGGAAGCGGGCAAGAGAAGTGGTTATGACTGAAGCGACCACCGATTTATGAAGTTTAAGTCAACGTGGTGACATATAAGAATTCAAAGGTTAAGATGCGTGCAACAATGTGATTCCAACCTCAAACTTTAAACTATAATTATTACAATAACAACAAGTTCTCTGTGTTTTCTTTCCAGTTGCTCGATTTGATTGTACTCAACAGAAACGCGAGTTATGATTCATCTGTTCTGCACAGCGCTGCTTTGATTTTCATCTTTTGTCTCTCCACCTTTGTTCGACTTCACAGACGCCTCGTAGTGACTGAATAAGTGCACGTAAACCCGGCGTTTATCTGAAGGTTGAACTGGACTCGCTCATCAGATACTGTGTTCATTCTTATGATTCCCCGCACATCTCATTTGTTAAATGTGACCAACAGGACCGATAGACCAACGCTCAGCCTTGTCTTGCACCTTGCATGAAAGAATTTCATCATTCGCGACATTGCCTTTCATTTCAGGAACGATTTCCCAACAGAAAGTCTTCACGCACTCTTGACTCCACACACACACACACACACACACACTAACACACGCACACACACACTCAATCATAACATGCCATCTTTTCAACTCTTTCTCAAACTTCACACACAAGAAAGACCTCTCACACACACACACACACACACACACACACACACACACACACACACACACACTGCTGTCAACCGACATGAAACGACACACTTCTATCACAGACTCCTCCTGCGCACGTTGACATCCACCACAGTGACGCTTCCCATTACCAAAGCGCTCTCTGTACCGGCGTCTTGTCGCTTTTGTTGAGGCTTATCACGGGTCACTTCCCTCGGTACGCTCTGACATTACGGAACAAAAGCACGGTAGCTCTCATGTTTGCTAACCTAGAAACTGTGAAGTTGGAGGAATCACACAAAGGAACATTTCATCTCTTATTAAAGTGTTTGTCTTAACACACTGTCATTACATTAGCTGACACTTTAATTTTAGAAGTCCAACCAGTGACCTCAATGAAAATGCTCCTCCCTCCTGGTACACACACACACTTTAGCTTGCTGCTGTCTGTTCACATGAAGAATCTCTAATTGGCTCTTCCAGCACCAGCCCGGTAAATTAAGGTTCAATCGACTTAACCTCCGTCGAAAAGAACTGACCTGAGGAATTTGTTGAGGTCTCCATGCTTCATGTATTCAAAGACCATGATGAGAGGGTCTCCGTCTACGCACACTCCGTAGAATTTAACGATGTGGTCGTGCTGCAGATTGGTCAGCAGCTCGGCCTCCCTCTGGAAATCCTTCCTGGCAGAGAGATTGGGATCTTTCAGTGTCTGAAAAGGGGAAAAAGATACAGAAAGGATTACAAATGGGGAAAAAAAGGCTAACATTCACTTCTTGAAAAGGCTCGACTCAGAGAATCCAAACCCCTCTCCTCACCCCTCACCCCTATATCCTCTGAATCATCCCAAGCCCCGAGTATCTCACAGTCCATGTCAGCCAATCATCTGATTGTTGATTCTAGTGGAAACCATGGAAACACATTTTCTCTGTTAGCAAGAGGTGATAAATAAGTGGACGCTACAGGACGCGCATGTTGGAGAAAGTCAGGCACCTGAACGAATAGGATGCAGTAATCGTTGATTGTTGGTGGGGACGTCCTGCTGCTATGACCCCCCCCCCCCCCATGCGCACGCTGTTTGACTCTTTCCTTCTTCCTGCATCTTTCTCTATCCCATTTTTCAAGCCCAGCGCAGTGTCTGCAGGTGGCTGTTCATCATTTTAAGATTTCTCTCTTAAAAGACATTTTTTTTCTTGCCACTGTAACTTTGCTAAATGTTGTAATCATAAAACCGGGATACGAGTATTCATCATGTACATCATCAGAAAACACATACAGACAACCAAAAAAACACCAATATTATAAAAGACAACTGTACCAGTGTCCCCACAAGGATGACTGGTATCAGTCAACAGCATAATGATGGAATTCTAAGAATCCTTCAATCAGCAGATACATTTGTACACTAAGTTTCTCATAAGAGCCTGAAAAGTGTTTACTCCTGCATTACAAAATAACTCACTCGCACTAGTCCATCAAGATTTTTAAAAGTCTTAATATGTGATTTTTCACACTTAAATATAGAAATCAAGTATCTCCTCTGAAAATAACTCTGTGAGTCATGACTGTCTACAATGGGTGTAACACCCGAGTCCCACTGTCTGTGATGTTTTCAGAGTTTTCAGAGTCCTATCTTCACTTTGTTTACATCGCCCGGACGGCCGGCTGACTCCTCCCCTCGTGTATAAAAGTTGTTTAATTGAGGGACTAGAGAAAAGAAGAATAACATACTGTACTCACTGCTTAACTGTGTTTCTAGATCACGCTCATTTCAGGTAAATTTACATGCAGTGTGAAGATACGAGCATAATAAAGATCGCTAGCATTAGCATGCTAACACAACAATGCAGCGCCAGTTGTTTTGGTTTCATGCTGGTGCTCAAGGGCGACATCTGCTGGATCAAAAAAAATTGCATATAAAGCCTTTAAACAGTATTCTCAGGGAGTCATTATATGCAACTTTAAGCTTTTTTAAGCTTGCCTTTTTAAACCTGACCCACAAACATACACAGACATGAATAACCAGCTTTCTCTGTGTGCATGTAAACGCCATGTCTGGAATATGATCCACACCGGGATAAGACTCATAACTGCGGTTCTAAAGTCTATGTCAAAAAGTACTGATGGGAAGTTGGCCCTTAGAAAGCGTCGTCTGCCATCAGTGTGACCAGAAAAGCCTTGTAGCAGTGCAACATATTTCACGATGAATTATTCCCACTCAGTACTCCTGTACACTGCTCTGAACGCCGTAATCACTGCTTCTACAGTTCAGAGTATAGAGGTGCTTTTTGCTGGAACGACTGAACACAAAACAAATTGATGAGATTGGTGAAAAGGATCAGGCAGGAGGCGCCTCGCACACCTTTGAAGAGGAACACACATGAAATATTAAATCTGGACGGGATGTCATCTGAAGCCGACAGAATCAGAAGAAAAAGAAATCCAATAACGGTGATATTGTGCCGTGTTTCAGCTTCCATTAGAGGCGAGAGACTCTTCACTGTTCAGCCACAAGAAGAAAATACAGAAAGTTGATTCTCTTGATGTCTTTGGCCGTGAGTTCTGCTGTCCCCATCCCACCGCTGACATAAAGGTGGAAAGACCTTGAGAAAGGTAAATGCATTTACTCATATCTGCTGTTCCCGCAGGAGAGCGGTGGAGGTGGTTGAGATGTACGGCGGAGTAGGTAAAACGGCCATAAAATTCTATTACCAAATCAAACTGCACTCTTACGGAAATGTTTCTTGTCTGGGCGTCCCTCCAAAACAATACCTCCAAGTGCTCGGCCACAATAAATTGGGAGAAAACGCAGCTATGAATTTTCCCTTTGTTGACCTTTAAGTGAATTCAGAGAGTCTCTTTTCTGCTTTATGGCACACGGGAATATGTTCGGACGGAAACTCACATCAAAAAACAAAGATGACATTGCAGAATGGTCTTATTGTGGAAGCGATTAACCTTCGTTTTTGATAATCCTGTTACGTGAATAGAAGTGACAGCCAGACACTCCATCGTCTTCATCTCAATTCTTCTAAGAACTTCATCCATTGTCAAGGTCAGGCTGATTTTTGTGTCTGTTTTTCCAGGTTTTCTGAGCCTGCAGTCTCATATTCTACATCACCCTGATTCACATTCTAACGCGTCCTCGTATTCATGCTGGGAGCTGCCAAGCACGACTTCAGATTGAGCACTGAGAGCCACCACACAGGGGCAATGCTTCCAAATCCTTTAAGCTCTTTAAAACAAAGCATCAGGTTCGCTGGGGTTTCAACTTTTCCTGGTCCCATGGCTGATACTTGGACAGGTTCTGAATGTACAAAGACAGGTGGAGGTTGGGATGCGGGGCAGCAGGTGGGAATCCCCACAGCTCCCAATCAGAACACTTTAAACTATTTTTATCTGCATTGTGTCCCGTCTGAAAGAGCTTAAAGCTCCCTTGATTGACAGTATTCCCCCTCCATGTTTTTATTTAGTATATGTCCGTTTTCCTCATGTCCATCAGTGGAAATCCTGAACACAGTAGGGATTCAACAGGAAGCAAGTTAATGGATCTTAAAGCAAAACACTGTCGTTTAGAGTACCACCAATATCCACGCGCCCTGCCCAGATGGAAATCTGTTTCCGGAACGTTAGCGCAGCTGTACAGCATCTTCTTGAGGGCATTTTAGAAACCTGATTTTAAGCCTCCCAACCTCTGTTTGTAACTGTTTTACAAAAGTGTGTTCATTTATTGCAGTTTTGTACTCGCTTAATTATCTTAGTACATTTTAACCTTTTTAGACTGATTTTAGCAGTCTTGTTTATCTGTCTCCTGTTTTTCTTTTTGATTTAATGTCTGTTTTCGAATTATTTCTGTAATGACTCAATGTCACTGGAAATGAGGGTTGCCCCTCAATGATCTTTCCAGTATAAATAAAGGTTGAATAAATGAATGTACACACATCGCAGGATAACTTCAAATCCAGACGGTAATAATGAGAAAAATGTGCAAACAACACAAGTCTGTATATTGTGTTTTATTTTGAAATTGACCGGACGCTCTGTGCACTTCCTGTACGGGTCGTTCTATTCTGTCCAGCTTGACGTGTGCTTGCAGCGTGCGCCATCAATAATAGACTCATTTGAAACTGAGCAGAGCGTAGTGGCGCTACTGGTACGCTGAGGATATGGACCATGGCACCAGCTGTGGAAACTCCATCATTGAGTAGAGTGGCAGTGAACGGCGTCGTAGTGCGCAGGACTGATAGACCGTGGGGCGCACTAGGTATAGCATCGATTGAAGACATATAATGAATAATTTTCTTACAGACGGTGGGATGTAAAGATTGATTCCACTCGCATTTTGCTAGAAAAATACAATCAGGAGGCAGTTAGCTTAGCCTAGCTAAAAGAGTCAGACTCCTCCTGTGTTCGGATCCCCTTGGATCACTTCTGTCTGTCACTTCTCCATTTTGTGTTTCTCACTCAGTACTCCATAATGAGCAGTGAAATAAGTTTTCTGACACGTACTTAGTGACAGGGACATGAACAGTGTTGAAGCCGTGTTGGTCCCAGCCGGGTTGCTAACAAGGGGCTATCGCTATGACTAATAGAACCAGATACACTGTAATGGTGGCTGTAATGATGAGTCAGCTATTGCAATAAAAAGAAATTGCCAATCAGGGAAGTTTGTCAAGTCACACCGCAGTGGAGCTCAAGCAGTTTTAATGTCCTGGAGATGTGAGGCTGCGTCCAGCTGAACGTTACCTGCTCTTAGCTTCAGTTTGAATATAAATCAAAGTCAACTGAAAGACGCATTAGTCAAGTAAACAGTTTGGGGATTTTTCAGCTATAACAAGTATTTTCTTTCCTGAAACTGGTGCTAGATGATTGAGTGTTAGTAAGAAGTTGGGTGTAACTTCAGGTTTTAAAAAGTGATTCTGTACTTCTCAGTTGATTTATCACCTCTGAAAACATTTTTCCCAAGAAGTGGTTGATGGTCCCAACCCCAAGTTTCCGGGCCCAGCCTCATAGGAGCCAATGGAGATTGTCAAAAACATGGTACAACCAAAAGTCAATTAATTTTATCTTAAACATATTCAAATGCAGGCTTTACTTATTAAAGCAAAAACACTTTTTATGTATTGCTGCTCCAGTAAAATGAAGCTTGTTTCAAAATGTAACACGCCTCTTCTTAAAGTTGTATGACTATTGGACTATTGTTGGCGGGCCCATTTAACTTTACAGTTCGGCCCGTCAACCTGGACTGTGTACCGCCATGCCAGGACCTGCATAATTGGCAGGATGCCAGAAAAGAAAGCGGCGGCCAATGTTAGCCACGAGGCTGGCTCATGTTATTATTGGCATCCATATATGATCACTTCTTGTTCCGTTAAAGGCAGATATACCAAAGTCAAGATCTCTGAGGGGAGGGGAGGCTGTGTCCTTGTGCTTGTTAAGCAGTGACGGTGCTGTTGGCTATATTCCCCTGGCCGCCCCAGCATGGTATCAGTAATGATGTGAACACCAGGCCGGGTCAGGCCTCAGAGTATCAGTCCTTTGTTTGGCTGACAGAAGGTTTTAAAGCAGCTTAAAGGCAGGTTAGGTCAGCGCTGGGGGCTCAGTAGATTTATGAGGGCACAGCTTGATATCTCCTGCAGCTTCAGAGCTCAGCCACATGATTCAGGGTACTCACAATTAACTGAGCAGCACTAATTTAAATCTGATTGTTGGTAAATGTACAAACTTGAAGAAAAAATACCAATATCAAACTTTTGTAAATGCTTTTCCCAAAACATTCCTGAGTGGCCCTTTAAAGTGTGTCACCAGCCCGTTTGTGTTCGCTCGTTTTAATACGGCTTTGTATGTCGACAAAAATGGACACTTACAATGTGTGAAAAACGCAGCATATTCATTGACTCATTACTTTTCGAAGGATGTTGTAACTCTCCGGGAGCTCTTTGGAAAACGCTGACTTCCTGTTAAAGGGTTTATATGTGATTTTTCACACTTAAATATAACAGAAATCAAGTATCTCCTCTGAAAATAACTCTGTGAGTCATGACTGTCTACAATGGGTGTAACACCCGAGTCCCACTCTCTGTGATGTTTTCAGAGTTTTCAGAGTCCTATCTTCACTTTGTTTACATCGCCCGGACGGCCGGCTGACTCCTCCCCTCGTGTATAAAAGTTGTTTAATTGAGGGACTAGAGAAAAGAAGAATAACATACTGTACTCACTGCTTAACTGTGTTTCTAGATCACGCTCATTTCAGGTAAATTTACATGCAGTGTGAAGATACGAGCATAATAAAGATCGCTAGCATTAGCATGCTAACACAACAATGCAGTGCAAGTTGTTTTGGTTTCATGCTGGTGCTCAAGGGCGACATCTGCTGGATCAAAAAATTGCATATAAAGCCTTTAAACAGTATTCTCAGGGAGTCATTATATGCAACTTTAAGCTTTTTTAAGCTTGCCTTTTTAAACCTGACCCACAAACATACACAGACATGAATAACCAGCTTTCTCTGTGTGCATGTAAACGCCATGTCTGGAATATGATCCACACCGGGATAAGACTCATAACTGCGGTTCTAAAGTCTATGTCAAAAAGTACTGTATGACAACTCGCCTGTGGTAACGCAGCAGGTCCTAATAGCATGATAAGCTGGGCTAGCTAAGCAACATCTGTAACTCTGAGATTGATTGACACATGTACAGACCAATCAGTGTTGTAGGCATGGTGTATTGTTTTGGTTGGTTAAACTGGGACATATTAGTGGTTAATAGATGTATGTGGATACTAGGGACACAGAACTTAAAAATGGGACATCCCAGTCAAATCTGGATGTACAGTATGGTCACCCTCGCTATGGAAAGATTAAATGTAAGACGGGAATCATCCTTTTTTGAGTCAAACTCACCAATAGAAATACATAACACACACAAACACAGCAGCCTAATGAAGACGTACCTTGACAGCCACCAGCATCTTGTCCTTTGTGGGACAGAGGTTGTAACACTCTGCCAGGAAGACTTTCCCAAACGCTCCTTCACCCAACTCCCTCTTCAGGATGATGTCTCTCCGCTTTATGTGCTGGACAACTACATCGCCCACAGGCAGAGGAAGAAAACAGAGAGAGAGAGAGAAGAAGAAGAGTCATTATTTAACACCTTTTCTCAGATAGTAGTAAGCATACGTTCACTTTAATAGGAGAGGAAACCAGGCGGTGTTTGCGGAAATAAATAGATGCAGGTGTAGATTTCTTAGCCCTAAATAAAAAAAACATTGTCATTATCTTAAATGGATCGAACACAAAGGAGGAAGAGATAAGAGAGGGAATACAAAGGAGGGAAACCCTGATGGTGCAGGAGTAAAGGCAAAGAGAGAGAGAGAGACAGTGGAAACTGCATGTGCTGCTCGGTAAGTGCGGCTTCTTTGTGCAGAAAGAGAGTACCAAATATGTCAAGCTGAATTACAAAGACGTGAGTGAACACTAACTGATGCAGACGACATCTGAAATTCTTGGTTTGATTTAATGTTGAAACCCTTTTGAATATCTCAAAATCTTAGCAAAGTAGAAGCAAACTCTTGCACTTCAGCCGCTGCACAAATGGAGGATCGGTGCTCTCAGAGAAGGACCGCATACGTTCAGAATATAAGTCAATGGACTCCTTCTCTCAGGCGGAATCCAAAGAAAGTACTGGAGCACACGAATCACTTCAGGCAAATTTACTGAAGTGCGAAGGGAATCCAAATAGGTGTGATTAGCTCATGTCTCGATGGACACACACTGTACGGGGGGTGAATGTTTCGATGACTCATCAGTTTTGATTTGATGAAGGATAAGAGTTATTCACAATAAGGCGTGTAGCTGACCTGATTGACAGGTGGGCGCGGTGTAACGGTTTGTCAGGAGGTTTAAAACCCGCCTCAGCTCCAGCTCTCAGCCTGTCGTTAGGTTGACTGAAAGTTAGACTGAGACAGCATTTCCAGCATGGAGACCGCCATCGATGGGACTCCAGCGCCCCCTGCAGGAACAGACGGGTGATGCCATTCAGGCTTCGTCCATTAATATTTAAAGTCTATGGTTTCGATGCACGGCGTCTTCCTCAAGGTCGATCCTTTAAAAAAATCTTCTTACAGCGAGAGGAAATTGGACCTGCCGGGCTGCCCACCTCTTATCTGGATTCTTTGGTTTAAAATGTGAACAACACAATGTGAGATTACTAATGAGAACTGAAATTTCACAAAAGTGGATAAAATAAAACACTTATCGAGGTGAGACAGCGGTCTCATTATGCTCTCAATGCTTCTTATTCTATTTTGTCTTAATAGCTCCCTTCAACAGGAATGTTCAAGAGCTACAAGACGTTTGATCTATTTTAGAAAATGAGCCCTTCCACTTTTTTTTTCCCTCCTGTTTTATTGTTTGCGATCACAGAACTGCTGCTTGTTCCTCTGTTGTTGTTGTTTAGCTTTAGCAACAAAAGTAATGAGCGGGTTGAAACCACTCGATGGTTAGAGATAAAGGTTAAAGTAGAGTGAATCAGGAATCATGGAGCCACAGCGGTATCTGTTGGTAACCCTCTCTCTACCTGCCAGGCTCGGGATGAAGGAGTCAGGCAGGTGTAGGAGTTGTTGGCTCGTCGACAGAATCACTCTTCATGCCTCACTCTGAATAAAACATGGCAGCTTGTTGGTTTACCACCAAAAAGACTCCAGGTTTCTATAAATGTGCACACAAACACCCACTTGTGTATTTATACGTCGTCTCCACCAACGACACATTTGGGTAAAGACGACTATGCGAGCGCTTCACACCACAGTTTAGCTCGGTCTGCTGTGAAATATGAATGAGCGTGTTTATCGCTTCGCAGCGGGAGTGAGGGGCCAAAACAAAGTGAGTCACTATTAAATCACATCATAAATAAGAAATCAAACTGAAGGTCAACCTCTGATCCAAAGACTTCAACAGCACAAAGAGAAGCCTATGAACTGTCAGGTGTGTGAGCAGCTCCTCTACAGGAGATACAGTATATATAAATATATTACAGACAAAAAGAGAAGTTAACTAAGGGATGTTACTCCAGACAGAGGGGTGTTGAACTGTTCTTACTGAAAAACATGAGTTTTAAATCTTGGCTGCACATCATGAAATAAAATTATTTGTTGTTCAATCTGTGTCTGTTTTTGACGTAATGTTGATAAAGGGTGTTTTATTTTGAAATTGACCGGATTGCCTTGTCTGACTTCCTGTTTGGGTCGATCTATTCTCTTCAGCTTCACCCGTGCTTGTAGCGGAAATAGGCACGCTGACAAACTGTGGCGCCGCATAGACTTTGTGGAAATTAGCATTAAACCATACAATGAAACAAGTCAGAGGTAACTTCTTGTTGATTGGTGCATTGTCGCCTTCTCGCCTATAGTCTCTGAATGGACTAATGGATGAAGATAACTTCCAATAACCGCCATTAATCTACAAATATTAAAATAAAAAAATCTACACAATACGTGTCGTCCATAGTTAGGCTGAGAAGTTAAGCTGAGACAGGATTTCCAACATGGCGGCCCCCTGCAGGAACAGATGGGTGACGTCACTCAGGCTGCGTTGATTAATATTTACAGTCTATGGGGACATGTAGCTGCAGGAGTTGGGGATCGAACCCCTGACCTTTTGGTTGAGAGACGACAGACTCTTCCACTGAGCCACAGCCGCCACTTTCCAATCAGAATACACAGTGGACATTTTTAAATCTCATTTTAAATCAAGCCTTTAAAGCAATGAAAAGGAGTCAAATGTGTCAGTGACTCTTTTACCTTACTTGTCTACCGGGTGCGCCAAGTGGCTATGTTGTGCAATCCATGTACAGAGGCCAAAGTCCTCATTGCTACGACTGTGGGTTTGAATCCGACCTCTGCACTGTGCACCATGTCGTCCCCCACTCTCTCCTCCAAACATGTCCTGTCTCCCTCAGATGTCAAATAAAGACAAAAATAGCCCAAAAATAAAACTTAAAAAAAAACCCACTTGTCTGTTATTCCCTAACTGCCTTTGAACAATGAGATGCCGTGATGTACAGGAGTGTTGTGTTCCAGTACACAATAGATTGTGATGCTGCTCTCGTGACTCATCTTCAGGCTTCCTAATCATTCTTGTCAGTCAAGTCACGAAGTCCTGAATGCATCCCGAGTCGACACATAAACTCTCTATCCATCCTCCATCTGTGTGTTCTTTGTGCGTCTTAAAATCACACTGGGTGCTGGGTAAATATCATAAAATATGTCACTGAGGACTCAAGGGTACACAGTATATATATACTGTGAAGACAGAGATGTGTCTGCAGCAGAAGCTCCTGAGCTTCTGTCATCAGCAAACAGAACAGAGAGGAAACCTTAACGCAGAGACTTCCCCAAAGAACCAGAGATTGATGCTGCAGCTATTCTGACCTGCTTCAATGTCACACAGCCGATAACGCAGGGACATTTAAAATCACTGTAGACATTTTCAATATGTAGGTATGTAACTAATTAGATCTCTGAAGACGGTTCATATGAAGCTTTGTATTTTGTTATATTAAGAAAAGGAATCTGAAAGCTAGCTAACAGGTTATCATGAACTGTTCTTCTGATTCAATTTGCAAATAAAAAAACTCCAACATTACAACAATATTTGGTGACTTTAAAGGAGCAGTATGTAACTCTGACCCCTAGTGTTTAAAACGGGTTACTGCAGTCTAAATTCTAAACATCATAGAGAGCTGTCTCCCCCCCCCCCCCCCCCCCCCTCCTCTCTAGAGTCCATGCTCACACAGGTCACCATGTGGTGGACTCTGAAGCTTCAGTGTTTATCCAGCTCTGCATGGGTCTGTAAACCTTTCTGTGTTCTAACCTCTCTCCATTTTTCAAAAGCATCTCCAATATTGATCCTAGTTTGAGCACGTTTCTGCTCGTGGAGCTTATTAGAAACATGCAGAGGCTTTTTAGGTGGGGTACAATCACTTCTATCTGAACCACTTCTCTTGCCCGCTTCCATCGCTGCAACACCTGTTGACCTGATAACTGCTCTCATATCTGGCAAACTGAGGGGCGTCCAAAACGGCCGTGTGGGGGGGTCGGCTTAAAAGCGCCTACCTTCTCTGGTCCAAACAAATCCAGAGCATTCAGGAGCAGAATCTAAAGTTAGAAGGAGGACATACTGGCTGCTGCATTGTTGTCAGAGAAGCCAGCACTTCAACATGTTTCCTTAATGATCAGATAGTAAGATACCTTTATCATTTCACTCTCTACACATCTCACTGACTGGAACTTTAATGTCTGTGTGTGGATGAAACAAAACATTTCCGCTATTTTTCCAATTGATCATTCACTGAGGATGCTAACAGTGTTTCCTTCAATCCAACAAAAACTCATCTGACATGCAGCTAGCCTTTGAAGTGAGCTTTGTCCAGGTTTCTCTAAACTAGTAAAACCACTAATGTCAATACTTGCAGTTCACTTTACAAGCAATTTTGCTTCACAGAAGATTTAAAAAAAAAAAGCTGCCATTATTCCAACTCCACATATCAAGTACCTCTCTTACTACAGCTCCATGAACGTCACTTCAGCATGCTGAGAAAAGCTCCACATGCTGCACTGTCAAGGCTGCGGTTGCTTAGCAATAACCGGACAACCATCGTTCTGCCTTTACGCTTCTTGCATGTTAGGGCGTGATTCGTTATTGCACCAAAATGTATCTCCACCTCCCCCTAAGGTTCATTTGTTTGTGATTCTGAGATGAATGTATAAGGCAGCATCTCCTCTCATTTCTTCATCAGTGTTTGTGGTCACTGAATCGTTCCCTCGTTCATTGACACAGATTACTACTTCAGTCTGAACGCTCCTTTTTCTAGAGTCTGTAATTTCCTCAGAATCAGCCGACCATCTGGCCATGAGCATGTTGACGGGGTGATTCATAACAACCGTCACCTGCTCCTCTGATGGCTTTTTTTTTTTTTCATAAGCGAGCATCCTAACCGCCATTTCAAGAAATCAGTGTTAAATATGAAGAAATGTCCCAGTTTGAAAGTAGATCAGAACAGAAGTGTCTGCAGAAACTGGCAGCCAGTTTGCCGGGTGAGAGGCCCACCAGGGACGCTGACACATCGCTGCTGTCAGAGCTTCATCCTCCCAAAACTCTGCTCTCCAAAAAGTTGAGAAAAACATCCTTAAGTCTACACCCGTTCATTTTCATTCAAATCAGATTCGACCGGATTTCACAGGCCAAATGTCTCTGACACTTTCTCAAGGCTGAAACATTTCCATACTTAACATCTATTCCCTGCTGAATCCCATCATCTCTACTTCTCCATTGTGCTTCTTTTCTTTAAAGGAATATGAATGGTCTCCATCCTTATCTTTTATATTTATTCTGTTCCATGCACTCCTCCATCATTCATGATCATTAGAAGCTCAGCGTTGGCCTCACTATCGCCTGTCAAGCTGAACCTCCAGCTACTGGAGCTTATTCTTTTGTTGCACCCGTCATTAAGCTTCTCTGGATGAGATGGTTTGGGAAAAAGCCAAAAATGTAAAAAAGTGAAGGTTGTCATCTATCAGCAGGTCGAGGCTGAAAAACTGTTTTAAACACAAAGCAGGAGTTTAATGTATTTATTTGACTAACTTTTCATCACAAGCTGGAGTTTGATCCTCATTTAGACTCAGTTTCCTGATATTTCATGGATTGATTTTCTTATGGGGGTCATGGGGGGATGAAGTGATCCCACCTCTGTACAGTCTTCAGAGGTAGAAACAAATGCTGCAGAGTCAGCGGGGGAGCGATTTCTTATCTCATCAGTAAAAATGGGAAGTTTGTATCAGTTTTATTCATATATTGTACATTTCAGAACATCTCTCCTTCTATCTTTGTCATGATGTATGTTATCTAGACTACAGCCCTCTTCAGACTGCCGCCATCAAGCCTCCATATTTACGCCCCTGTGACAGTGGTGAGACGGTTTCATCAGAGCTAGCCTGGGAGCGCAGCGCTGTGTGTGTGTGTGTGCATGTCTGACTGTGTGTGTATGTGGAGCTCCCGCTGTACAGTGCTTCTGCAACGTGTATTCACAGACTGGGACGCTGATATTATGCCGACGCAGAATCAATATGAATATGCAAAGACGTGATGACGGCTGAGACTTTTCTGATAACAGCAGTTTGAAAACGGCTTCTGACTCACTAATTCACGTCGTCGTCATACCAACCATGCTAATCAGGCTAACCATGCTGGATAAACTTCTTTCTTTTTGTTTGCATTATTGTGACAACTAAATTTAGATCCTGCAACACTGTATTTTGCGAGGTTTTACATATTTGCAGTTTCATCGAGAATTAATAACTGGAAGTTTGCAGGTGTCCTAGTGGATATGTTGCACAGAGGCTGTAGCGCTCGAGGGCTTGAATCTGAACTCGACCCTTTGCTGCTTCCCCTCCTCCTCCCCACATTCATCTTCAGCTGTCTAATGAAGGCAAAAAGCCCCCAATAAAAACTGGGAACTCCTGTAAAATCTAATTGAATTGTCTTTGAATGGGAGGTTAGAATCCCACCTCCGCCTTTCCAGTCAAACATTCTCACTAACACCTTCATGTGTCTTAAACCTCGTCAGAGTCTTTTGTTTTTTTTATCTGATTAAAATGCAACAAATGACAGACTGCAGGGATGTTGGTTTTTAATTATAAATGTGTAATACTGCGGCCTGAGACCGGCGAGATTGGACAGAAATACCATTTTCTTTTTCAGCGCCTGCGGGGATGAAGAAAGTCCGCGTTTGAATTGGCTCATCAAATCTTCTCCCTCTGTCAGGGAAGCAGCCGACTCAAGTCTATGCCACTTCAGTTATGGATGTTTTATTTATTTTTCTGACGACGAGTCAGCAAACACACACACATGAACGCTTCAGGTGCTGAGTTGTGGAAAACACTAATGCAATGCAAAAGGACTCGCAACGACGTGGATCCCAAAAAAGTACTTTTGAAAACCTAACCAGGCTCTTCATCATGTATATATTCTATAATAAAACCTTTATTCAGAGTTTAGAGGAAGTATTCCAGATGAAACGTCGCTCTTGGACACACTCTGCTCGTCAACTATTGCACGTTGTCTACAAAGGGGAGGAGTCATGTCTGCAGTTTTTCCCTGAATCACCGCCTTCCTGAAAGTCTGAGCCCTTCCAGAGAGGGGGCGTGGTCAGACACAGCTCATTTACATATTTAAAGGTACAGACACAGAAACAGCCTGTTCTGAGCAGGACTGAAATAGAGGGGTTTATAGACATGATCAAATACAGGATCAGAGTGGATTTAGAACAAGAAACTTCACACACATGTTTTGAGGAGCTCTGAGACTTATTTACACTGAAGAAGAGGAGGAGGAGGAGATGACCTTTAACACACACACACACACACACACACACACACACACACACACACACACACACACACACACACACACACACACACACACACACACACACACACACACACACACACACACACACACGATTCAAATGTCCTTAATCATCAGTTAGTGTTTTTATTTTCATGCAGCTGAACCGGGCTCGTCCACCGTGATTTTAAAAATAATTATTCGACTGAAATGAAAGCTTTTTTATCCTCATCACAGCTGGATGAGTAGTTCCAGAGATTCCTGATTTATGTGACATTTGAATAACAGCTGCACAGCTGCTGCGTCTTTATGAAGGAAAATGTAAAACGGGTCCCCCCCCGAGGATTAAACTCCGTCCGCCCCTAAAGCCATGGCAATATTAAACTGTTTCACTGTCTTTTGTCCCGCTTCGCCCAGTCGTCTGTATTTCCTGGATGTAAATATTTTTTATTTCTGTTTGTTGTATTCAGCTGCTTATTACTCTCCGACCACCTCACCACTCCCCTCTGATGGGAACGGAGCAGCTATAATGGGGTGTGTGTATCGACAGTGGCGAGGAGGAGTTACTTTAACCTTCAGTTTCCTCTGCAGGCGGACTCGGTCTGCATCCTGCAGCCCTATTTACGCTGAGTGGCACGCTGAAAAGCCCCGAGATTAAATCTCCATCCCAGAGCTCAGCATTGTTCATTTGTCCCGACTCACCTGAGGCCTCGACGCCAGCACACATGCGCCCCTCCCCCCCTCCCCCCCGGGGACCGAGAGACGACGCAGCACCAAGATTTACTCAGCTAGTCAGGTCAGGCGGCTGGGGGAGCACAGATGTTTGGGAGGCTTTGTTCTGTACCTGTGTGTGTGTGTGTGTGTGTGTGTGTGTGTGTGTGTGCGCGCATTTCATCACAACTTCCTGGCAACTTTCCCTCGTTTGCAATGTGTGCATCTCTCTTTGTGTGAATGTTTAAGGCTCTTCAGTTACTTGCCAACTTTGTGCTTTTATGTGTGTGTCTCTTCACAGGTGTGTGTGTGTGTGTGTGTGTGTGTGTGTGTGTGTGTGTGTGTGTGTGTGTGTGTGTGTGTGTGTGAGAGAGTATTTTTCTGCCTGACAGCTTCCCTGAGTGCATGCGGTGGGTCAATCAATGTGTCTCTCGGTCATTGACGACTTGTCTTTTGCAGGTTGGTTGCTTTGACATTGAGAAGCGGCTCAATCAAAACACTGAGGACATCCTCCTGAAACTCTCTCCTGCAGCCGATCGACACTCGGCTTCTTTATCCTGAAGTTACTCGTCAAGACTTCTAATTCACTCCGACAGTTTTGACTAAATAAAGCAGAATCAGACACTTGTCATAACGGGGGCAAACATGCATGACATGTAACTGCTATAAGTCGAAATGAAAACTGCACAAGACTGGAAGAATCTGTTTTCTCTTCATCCATCAAACACTTTCTGATTAAAACACAAAGACAAAGAGATTTGTACTGAAATTACTGTTTTTAAGACCATCTTTGGTAACGTGCCTCACATCCAAAAAGACAAACCTTTTGGAAAAACAGGAACACCCCAGGATGTGAGCAGTTAGCTGGGAGTCACTCATCCAGCAGCTAATAGCACACAAAAAGCTCTTTGCCGTTAAACTCAGTGTAGCACAGGGACCAGGAGTCTGCTGGCATCGTTGGGTAACAGCGACATGAACACCAGCGTTTACTGTTGACTCTCAGAGGGGGATCTCCTCCGAACCTGCTGCTGATGGCTCGCTGCCGCCCCGTGTTCCTGAGCTGATGCTGCACGGTGCCTGTGCACACTCGGCCTCTGTGAATAACCACTTAACAGTATATCTCGAGTTATAACGAGGAAATAAAAACATGTAAAAATGTTTTTCAGTGTTCTGCAATAAGCCAGCAGCTACATCCAGAAAGGAAGCTTACCTGAGAGGATGCACTCACATGAAACTCCTGATAATTTCACACATGTTCTGGGCGAGCCGCGTGTGTGAATGCACCGGGAATTATTCAGAAAATATGACTCATTGACATTTTTATATCCTGCAACCGGTGCGATCTCCACGCATGTCATGCAACTGCTTCCTCGTGTTTTCTTGTCGACGTTGTAACAATTGAAATTGCTGCATGTACTGTACCTTTAAGACTTACTGTGTTGCTTAGTTACAAGCACAGTGAGGTCACTAGACGGCGTTTGTGATGGACAGACTGTAACCGAATTCCTACTTTCCTTTTGCCTCTCGACTCTACAGTAATGTGAGAGATCTTGTGGACGCCATGTTCCTCAGGTACACCGGGACTCGTGAGGAAGATGTGTAGCTTGTAATAAACAATGAGGATTGAGGAAACCCGAGAGACGTGTGGTTGTGCACCTTTGTCTCCAACGCCAACCAAGAGGCACCCAAACGGTTACAGCAGGATGCTCTTAGTTCTTCTGTTTAAATGATCACTTCTTGCTGGTTGTCTTGTTTTGCTTTTGAACGTCATATTGAGGCTTCTCTTCTGTTTTTCACTGTTAGATAAAAACTCCTCACGGCAGCTTTTAAAAGAAACTGAAATAACTAAAATCCAACAACAGTTCTTACTTATTAAAGGATTCATGCTTTACACAATTAAACAGACAATCATTTCATTGTCTCACACACACACACTGTTTCCACATTGCAACATTTCGCAGGGATGAAAGTGAGATTGATTTCTTTCGACAATGACTTCTCCCTAAGCCGGCCCCTTCAGTGTTTTATTGCTGGATTAAAGTTTCAGCATCAAGTACACTTAAGCATTAAGTACTTTACACTTGCTGCTCAGGGGAGGTGCTTACAAAAAAAAAGTCTACTAAAACAAAATAGTTCTATTTGACATCTTGGGAGGAGAGGCATGCAATCCACCCTGAGCTCCGAGTCCCAACAGAGACAGTTTGTGTCGATTTATTCTGCAGAATATTCAACGTTTGGTTTATTCTGCAGCTTCAATAAGCGTATATGTGACATTTCTTCATGCAACTTTAACGAGCAGCACCAGTGTTGACACTGATCTGGAATCAGTTGTGTGTTTTTTTGCACGCTCCATATGCTGCCTGTACTCTTTATTTGTAATATAACAAGGGGTCACACTATTACCTCACAGCGGCGGGAGACCTTGCTCCGTCTAGCATTTAGCATTTAGCTTCTGGACACCTCTCTAATCTGAAAACCAATTAAACCTGTTTACACTTCAATGCAGCTTTGCTTACTTTCTATTTGGTATGTGTACTCGTACTGTATGTGCACTTTTTTATGGTGTGTCTCACCACGCCTGGAGGTGCCTCTGATGGGCTCTTAAGTGGATTTTTGATGTGGTCTGTGGGGGTCCAGTTTTCATGAGACTGCACCTGGCATGTACAAACATCTTTTGGAGTTTCTGCACTAAGCTGACAGCGGCCCGTTTGGACTTTCTGTCAAATTAGAGGAGGTTGTCTGAATTCACAACTGGCCTGGCCTGTGGGCCTTTTCCATTTCAAAACCATAATTCAGGAATCATCATCACAGCCCCGGGAACACGATGACTGCCTCTCAATCAATCTGCTCTACATTTTCCCTTCATTTAGCCGAGCTTTCAACGCTGCCAAATTACTCATGCCTTGTCTCCGCTCGCAACATTTAAATCTTCAGAAACATCAGCTTCAGCGTAGTTACGTCTCAGAGAGGGAGGTGGAGAGAGAGAGAGTCGGGGTGTGTCCGAGCCCACGTCTGTGATGGCTTCAAACAAAATCAATTAGGTAAGCCATTGCTGAGCGGGTTATCAAATAAAAACAAAAAGGCAGCCACAGATCCAAAGTCAACTTATGAGCTACATTTATTAATAGAAAACTTTTCAGCAAAAACTAAACTTCACAAAATAAAATAAACAAATCAGATTGCTATATCACGTATATCCTATGCGGCCATTTGCAGTCAAAAAAACTGTTCCGCTTCCCCACTCTCACTCTCACCCCCAGGTGTCCTCAATCAACTTAAATTACACTGCTGATACACCGCGGCTCCGCCCCCAAAGAGGGAGAAATTAGGCACAAATACCCCCAAATCAATTAACAAAAGCTAAAACCAAAATAAGCAGGAATAAATAATAATATAAATCTAAATTCATTAATGTTTGTCTCTTTTCTCTTTTTTAACTGTAAATAATTCATATGGCCATTTGGCCCCAACAACGTGTGATACCCCCTAATAAGACGGATATAATGAAAGGCTGCATGCTACACTCCAACATCAAAGCTATTGTCTAAGTTTGGCCAGCGGGATGTGACAAAGCCGTAATTAAAATAGCAAGCAGAGTGATAAAACAAAAGCCACTTGCCGGGAGACAGCGGATCGAGCCTGATACAGATCTGTCATTAGGCTAAAGAATTGTCCTTTGCCTTTTTATGCCTTTATCTCCCTAATGCGGCTACATCTCCCCCGGATCGGCCCTCTCTCAGCTCAGTGTTGAAAAAAAGGAGCTGATCCTATGAACGTCCTAATCAGTCACGCCTCGCCTGTTTACTGCAACCAAAGTTGACCTCAACAGTTCATCAGGAATCAAACCGACTGCATGACTTCATGTTTTTTTTAAATTGGCATCAGAGTGTCCGCTGTGCGATGCACTTTCCCTCTCATAATGTCCCTCGATCTCTTGCAGCTTGTTTACAGCTGCATGTGTGCAGGTTCAACTGAAGGCCAGCTGCATTAGGATGATATTGATGTTATTTGTTCATGATTTTTTTAGCAGCAGCGAGGGCATGACTGCAGCACTTTTACTGGGTTTTTTAAGGTGCCACGGGCCTGAGAGCAATGACACTGAGTGCTCCGTCTCTCCTCTGTAACTATTAAACTGATGGCTCAATACATAAATATTGCCAGGATTAAATTGAAGATCAAATATTTATGAATAAAACATCTTGTAAGGCACCCGGGGAATCGCTGGTGGAAGCTCTGCAGCAGTGCGAGTTCCCATCACATGCAGCTGTTTTAAAGTGAAACACACTCCCCCTCCTCCCCCTCCTCCTCCTCCTACACCTCCACCTCACTGTTATTGTTGGAGGTGATTTTTAAAATGTGCAGAACCGGGGCAGCCAGGAACACTATAAATTACCCGGAGGACAGGAGGTGGGAGCAGACTGGGACTGACCAGCGCATAAGTGAACTCCTGATGGGCACAGGTAAGGAGAAGTGTGGGTGTGTTTCAAATTTATGTGAGACCGCTGCTGGACTGCTAAACTGAGGAGTTGTGTGTGTGTGTGTGTGTGTGTGTGTGTGTGTGTGTGTGTGACACCCTGGCAGCGAGCTATTCCCCCGGATAAGAAGCTTTCAACTAAATGAATGAATACATTATGGATTGGTGGCCGGGGCATCAATAAAGCGGTCGTGCTGTATCGGAGCGAGGTGATGCTCTTCAGGCGACACGAGAAGCTGCAGGACAATCAAGCCTGAGCGAGGCCAGCGGGAGAACGGGGGGGGACCTAACGAGCCCCCTGTGCACCCCAAGGGAACCCTGACTGAAGACATTTGTCAAAGCGTAGAGGAGGCGGAGTGCAATACTGGCAGAATTCATCCCATCTACAAATGGGTACACCTGCGTCGACAAACATGTGAGATTCATCCTCCCCTGTCACACACCTACACACAGCCCGTTAATACACACATAGATATTTCCTTTTCTGTGTGTGTGTATCCTGGGGGGTGAAAACACATTTGTATTCAGCGTAGAGTCGGAGCCATTTTGTTTTTTTCGCAGCCGACGGTGGAAAGCAGCGGCCATTATGACCTTGTGATGAATTCAAGGTTCATTTCCTGCACTTTCCCTTTTTTTCATCCACGAGTTCAATCTAAAAAAGATAAATAAATCTGCAGATAAGAGAGGGACAACATCCTGCAAAGACCGCCAAAACATCCACCATCATGCACGTCCATGTGGACTGATGTTCAGTTTCCAGGTGCATGGGAGAAAAGTTTCATTCTCACCCGCTGTCATTTATTCATTAGCCCCCCCGATCAGATCTCCTGTGCAGAGCGTGAGCCGCTATAAATCAGTCGACGGCTGGCCATTCAAAATTCATGCAATTCATAATTCACAAGAGGAGCCGTCATTTATTTATTTATCACCTCTAAATGGGATTTCCTGCCTTCTCATTGGCTCACACTCCCCAAAGTCAACTTTCCGTTATGTCGGACCAGCGGCCATTTTGAGAGCGAGCCAAGAGGTAAACACAGCAGATCTCATGTGCTGCCACTCACACAGACAGAGGGGGGCGGGGGGGGTCTTCCCTCTGAATAAATCCGGCTGGTGTCGCCTGGAAGGGGGAAGCAGCAGGCGCCAGGCTGCGGCTGGCTGCCGGCACAGTTGTTTTCCGCTGACTCTCTTGAGCTAGTTGATGTAATTGTGAGTAATTAGGCCTTAAAGTGGTCTTGTCTCTCCCCAACCTGGAACATGAGTCCTGAGGGAGCCTTAGAGAGAGAGAGGGGGGGGCTGCTGTCTGAACACCAGGAGCTGATATACTGTACACAAAGCTGCTTCCTGTCCTCACAGATCCTCCATGAAGAAGCTGGAGCATAGCCGCCAGATGCTAACACCATATGATCACACAAAGAGAACGTGGCCATCGTGTCTGAACAGCAACTTGTCAGGGGTCTCTTTGTGTTCCCATAACTGAGGGGTTAAAAAAACGAGTAACGAGGGACGACCTTCTGTGGGGACTTACGGGTTGCTGGTTTGTTGCAGTTGTGTCCGTGTCTGAAGTACTGCGGATTCTCCACCACGGGAATGCGAGTCATCCCTATGACGACCGCATCAGGACCCGCGTCCAGCGTGCAGGGGGTTATGATCCCGTGGTTGACGTGATGCAGGGGGCTGGCAGAGTCCTCCTCGCCACTGATCACAGCTACCGGACCTGAAGGAAAAAAAAAAAAAAAAGAGACAGAGGGAAAGGTTAATTCATCAGAGACGAGACGTTGCAGCTCGTCTTATTGACTGAAAGCAACACGCCGCCACCTGACGTGACGAACATGGAGGTCAAACTGTTTTTTATGTGAAAATGTTTTTTGACTTATTGTGACTCGACTCCGATTGTATGTGTAGAGAAAAACAAGAAAACGACCATGCAGATCAATTTGTGAAAAATCGACTTCATCGATTGACATTTGGTGAATTGATGTGAAAACAGGTTCTTTGTTTTTAGCCACAGACTAATGAGAATGAGAGAAGTGTGAGTCATGTGACCTTAGGCTTTGTATCGAGGTACATTGCACTTTATTTCACTCTTCTGTGCATAGTGATAGAGAGAGAACAGTATGAATCATCAGCAACATGGTTTGACTGATGGCTTCAATAAGTCAGTCCACATGAAAAACACAAGTGGAGTTTTTACACTTTTCTTCCAGTGAGAAAAACTGAAATATTTATTTCCACTGACTTTCTGCAGAAGCGTCAATAAGTTTTTTTTTTTTTCGTAGGGCTCTGACTGTCTGTGTTGAAGTCAAGACCACACTCACCGAGACCAAAACATGCCAGAGACCAGACAGTTAGGGGACAAGACCAAGACCAAGGCAAGGCCAGACCAACTCAAGACCAAGACCAAGGCAGGGCCAGACCAAATCAAGACCAAGACCAAGACCAAGGCAGGGCCAGACCAAATCAAGACCAAGACCAAGACCAAGGCAGGGCCAGACCAACTCAAGACGAAGACCAAGACCAAGGCAGGGCCAGACCAAATCAAGACCAAGACCAAGGCAGGGCCAGACCAAATCAAGACCAAGACGAAGACCAAGACCAAGGCAGGGCCAGACCAACTCAAGACCAAGACCAAGACCAAGGCAGGGCCAGAACAAATCAAGACCAAGACCAAGACCAAGGCAGGGCCAGACCAAATCGAGACCAAGACATTTATGGATCAAGACCAAGACCAAGACAGGGGGAGACGGAGACCATAAATTCTAATTCTTCTAATCCCAGTAATGATGTGAAAGAATAGTCTGTACTGGGTGCTCTTGACTGGTCTTGATTTAAAATCCAGAGTCTGCCCAGTCTGAGAGACAAGACCGAGTTAAACAAGGTTTCCAAACCGAGACGAGACAAAGACCTTAAAAAAGCGGTCTGGAGCCCGGTCTCAAGATCAAGACCGATCCTGATTACTACAGCCGGGCTCTGACTTTAATTCAGGATAAAAAGAGGAAACTGGTCTCCAAAGGCTCAGGGGAGTTATTCCCATTCTAATTATTGACATTTCTAAAATAAAAAAAAACTTGATTCATTAAAATAAGTGACTCGAAGATTACTCTGTAATGAAATCAATGATTAACTGAAGCCTCAGTGTTTTTATTGATTCAGTAATGCATCATTTTAAAAACACTAGAGTCTTATCTGGTAGGATCCATGGTGTCAACACATTCCAACAATTATTCCCCCTCCTTCATAAAAATTCATAAAACCCTCCGACATGACTCCCCGTCAGCCGCTGTGATCCAGTTTCCTGTTCCATCACGGCCGTGTCAAAAGCAACACACGTCTCTGACAGGTGCAATCCTCCGACAGGAAAGAGGAGAGCAGACGAAGTCAACAGCCGACAGTCGAAAGATTCGGTGCAGCTGTGACAGTGAATCTGTTTACCGGCACAGTCGAGCCCCCTCGCTCACTCTGACAACACCGTAAATAGTAATGAAGGCCCAGTCATGGCAAATTATAGACCCTGAGATGTAGAGAGCTGTGAGGTGTGATGAACTGACATGTGAGCGGCGTCTTATCGACAGCGTTTGGCTCTTACGCACGACGTTCATACCTGAGCACGTGTTTCCTCCACTGGGTCACCAAATCCACCCCAAAACACTCGGGACAGGAAGTGCTCTGCAGCTCTGAGACCTACGGCTGTGTCCAAATCATGAAATCATTCACTACTCCCTACTCAGGCCGTTCTCTTTAGAAGAATATATACAGTAGAGAACTCAGACTTCGTCATTGGCGTTGCTCAATAAAAACGAGCAGCTTGGCGCCGGTCGGGGATAATAGCTAAATAGTTAGCATAACATAAATTTCAGGGGCGGCTGTGGTTCAGTGGTAGAGTCGGTTGTCTCTCAACTATAGGTCGCTACATGTCCGATGTGTCCTTTAGGCAAGACGCTTAAACCCAAGTTGCTCCCACTGCTTCGTCGGCGGTGTATGAATTGGCGTGGTTAATCCCGATGGTCACTTTACAGCCTCTACCATCAGGGTGTGAATGTGTAGGTGTGACCTGTCTGGGCTTTAAGTAGTCAGAAGACTAGAAAGGCGTTATACAAGCTCCATTCACCATAACTGATATTATACATAATGAATGTTTACAGTTATAAACCTCCAAAATGACCAAAGCCACCTCACAAAGATCCTTGTGTTGTTTCACTTTAACATAATATGGGATGGAATGAAACCCCATCAGATCAGACTCCAGTGTCAGATCGATGAGGCCTTGGGGGAAAGGCCTGGACCTGGTCCAGAACTACACAAAAATCTCTCCCCCCCTGCCCCCCCCACCAACCAACCTCCACCCGATTCTTTGGGAGATGAAGGTTTTTTTGTGAGCAGCGGAGGGGAAATTGCTCTTCTCAACTTCAGTACATCCTAAAAAAATTGCATTTATGTTACCTGAGTGATGAAAAGGCCCGTCGGCCTCCGAGAAGGTTTTTTATCATCCGAGTCGTTGCCTCTGCACTGAATGGGATTCAGGACTGGACGTTTTTCCCCTCAAACGCCCGTCTGACAGTAAAGTTCCTCTCTATTAAACCTGCGCTGATTTATTCAGGAGGACTGGAAAATGAAACGAGAAGACTTTTGGCTATATTTTAAACTCTTTTCATGTCTCGTCCTTTTCAGAACTTTTTTTTTTTTTTTAGTAGTAATATGTTCCATACAGAAGGTGTATTCAGCCGTGAACTGAAAGAAATGAATTCAGACCGTTACTAAGGACACTGAACGCTGATTCAGTCATACCTCTAAGACATGAGGGGATCATTTAAATGTCAACATCCAAATCATCCTTCAGAGGAACGTATCACAGATTGTGTGAACAGGTCGATTTAAGGTTACTGCAAAAATCCCATTTTCAGAAACACTGTGAACAAAACTTTGAAAGCAACACACCTTTGAAATTCCTTAGATTCTACCCACCAATTCATGTTCTCATACATGTTTTAATTTCATCAGATTTTATCATCACTGATTGTAGTAGTGGAGCCTTAAACGTACAATTTGTCTAGATTCATTCAAAATTGACTAAAGCTATGTTTATGTTTTTGTCAAAACCTCAAATATTTCAAACAGTTATCAAAGCCAAAGAAATCTGTAACTTTATAGTTGTTAGGGGACGTGTCTTGTCGAGGTGGCCGCCATGACAGACAGAATGTTTATCGTTGCCATGGAAACACCGGATGTTATGTCAAAGACCGCTGCATGAGGAACGTCATGTAAATTATACTCTGATACATTAGCTCGTCTGTAAACATATTCTCTTCTTCAGGTCGGTTTCACCCGGTCGTCATGACTACGGTCAACGAGAAGTGGAGCAGGGGGAGTAGCAGAGAGAACTCCCATGATTCCCCACTAGCCTCAACGTCATCTTTTGTTATTGTATTAATGATTGAGAGCCCCCTGGTGGAGGAATCTACATATTGTATCTTTAAAATGTACTGTATACCGACCGTTAGCATGCCATTACCGACATAATGAAATACGGGTCATGAAACATTCATCTAATCCGAGCTCTGTTCGATGAGCTAGCATCAAGCTAGCACAACCGGTCCATCAATATAATTCAACAACAATAAGCAAACGTTCATTACTAAATCAGCTACGTAGTCATTTTAATATTATTTGGCAACATGTCAAATGTATTTCAATATGGAACTGTTGAGCTCTGTGATTGGACAGTCCGAGAGCCGCAGTGCATTGTGGGGCGGTTTAGGATGACCAGTGTGCTCCCGTTTCATACTTTGACATCCTGGCCAAATCTAGTAAACATCCGAGGATTTCACACAGATACAAAAATTGCATACTATGATTTCAGATCATTTGACTAATTCAATGTGAAGTCACATTTAGTACGAATAGTAGGAAAGTCTGCGGTTTAGGACTCAACCTGAGTCTATCGCTGGCTGACCTGAACCAGTGGCAATGGATACCATAACCTAGCAACAGTAACTAAGGGGGGCGAGACACTAGACCGGTCAATCATCGCTGGAAAAAAAAAAAAAAACAGCCTACACACAAATTGTAATGACATAAAGTTCACTTTGTGATTTCATCCGCCTGGTTGTAAGACTTTCTGGAGTGCAACAGGATCTCAATAGTTCAGTTTCCAAAAGAAAAAGGCAGCATGATGGAAATATTCCAAGGAAAAATCCAGTGTTAGACCATGATTCACACCATTGATAAAGTACAAACAATGCCAGATTCTCTGCACTAACTTCTAACGTGTAGCGTAGTGCAGGGTACAACAGAGTATACCCACTTCTAATTTAATCTCCTCTGATTCACACCATTGTTTGATTGACAATATTCAGTTGGATGCTCCATTTTCTTTCCTAGGATGGTGAAAAGACGACCCTCTCTACTCTGTCTCTGATTGGCTAGAACACACTGACTATGCAAGACATGTCAAAGTTCATAACAGAGGCTGCACATGTTGCTTAAAAGAAAAACATTTGGGGGGAAAATGAAGAGTATACCCTCTTCTTCAGGCACCACTACACCACTGCTTCAAAATGTCAAACAGTGTAGAACACCTGCTGTCAAATCAAATAGTCTTAATAAATCAACGTGTTATTTTTCATACTCCATTTCATCTGAATCTCACACAACTTCCCAGAACACACCACCAACTGCAGACAATAAATCACTCCTTCATGTAACATGTTCAGAGTAACAGACAGCACGCCTTCCTTCTAGAAAAGTCTGAGATCAGTGTGGCATGTCGTCATTTGAAGATTAGTTAAATCTCATTGCTCAAATCCTTCTATGCTTTGCCAGCCGATATGTTTCTCCAGCAAACATCCTATTCCTTTTCTGTAGAAATATGTCACTGCAGCACAGATCCCTCCCTCCTTTTATTTTTCAGGAAACACGTCAGACAGTCGGGCATTACTCAAGAGTTCCTCCCCGAGGCGTGCTGGAAACCTCGCTGCTCAGAGTGTTTTATGTGCATGTGAGGTGCAGTTCGCAGGTGCATTAGTTAATTCAGCCAAATCCATTGATCAAGTGTGACATTTGCATCATCTGTTTCTTTGAGTTTAGAAGTCAATCTCATTTACTCAGTGGGAGCAGAGGCATCGGCGCCTCTTAAAATGGACTCGTTCATTAAGGTGTCGTCCAAGTGCCGGGCCAGCGGGTCCATCTGGGACCAGGACTCGGTGATGAATTAAAACAGCGAGAAAAAAACTCTGGACCGGGCACCTTTCAGACAGAAGACTACTTTAATTTATGGGCTTCGCCACCTTGTAAGAATAATCAATAAACCTCTAACACACACACAACCTTAACTCACGACTACACCATTTATTTCACCAGGATTATGGATGTTTACACTGTTGCTGGTGACGAGTTAGAAGGACATCATGGTCACATTTAACTAGTGATGGGAACTAGTTCAAGCAGGAAGCATGAGAGCAGGAATGATGTGAAAAGTCCATCCTCTCTGTCTTCTGCCTGCTCCACTTTTCAGAAAATGTGTGCTCAAACAGGCCGTTTGGAGATTTTCCCTTCATGACATCACAAAGGGCAGTAGCCCCTCCCCCAGGTGGGTGACACTCCCACAGCTAGGTGTTTGTTCTGCCCTCTGAGTCTGCCTTCTCACCGTAAACAATAGGACATGGAGCGAGAAAGCACCGAGTACACCCAAGCCCTTCCAGAGAGGGGGCGTGGTCAGACACAGCTCATTTACATATTTAAAGGTACAGACACAGAAACAGCCTGTTCTGAGCAGGGCTCAAATAGAGGGGTTTATAGACGTGATCAAATACAGGATCAGAGTGGATTTAGAACAAGAAACTTCACACACATGTTTTGAGGAGCTCTGAGACTTATTTACACTGAAGAAGAGGAGGAGGAGGATATGTCACCTTTAACTCTACTTTCTCTAACTGCATGTAAACATATGAATGTAGTATGGATGTGTGAATGTGAAATGCAGTGTAGAAGCAGCTCCGAGTGGGCAGAGCTCCACTTACAAAAAGCTATTTATTGATGAAGGTGGTTGTGGTTAAGTGCAGCTTGAAAAAGAATACCTGCAGGTACTTTGTAATTGGTATAAGGTACTGTTGAATTTTTTATTTTTTTATTTTATTATTTGTGTTTTCCACAGCTCACACCAGACATTTCCTCTCGCTCTCAGTCGTGTGCTCTCTGCACGCCTCAGAGCCTTCAGCAGAAAATATGCCTGACTCGACAGAAGTTTCACATCTGACAGGTTTTAATGTAAATCCGAAACCTTAAACACACATTCTCTTCAAGCTGCGGCTCCTCTCAAGGGCATAACAAAGTCTGCAGGTGGCAAGAATGTGAAAAATCAAACACTGCTGTTTCTTCCTTTGGCTTGTGTGAAAAACACACGTTACCACTTTAGCATTCAAGGATTTGCAATATCCTTTTCTTTTTTCTTATTATTCAAAAAAGACAAAAGCCAACATTGATTTTCACTGTGAGACTTTATTCTAAGAGATCATATCCAATATTAACAAGTGCATAAGAAGGATGAAAAATGTGCAAAATCTTTGACGATTACACGCCATGAAGGTGGCTTCATGTACCTAAAGAGGTAGCTCATGTGAGAGTGGGGGCAGGAGAACCCCCCCTGATGGGTTTTAGACCCTGATGTGGTTGATGGAGGTGGAGGTGGGAGGACACAGGATGTGATGAGTCTTCTACGGAGCTCAGCCGGGACACTGGATGAGATGTTTTGGAGGAGGACAGGGTGGAGGAGGGTCGCAATGAATCCACACTAAAATGAACACTGACAGCAGCAGAGAGAAAAACAGACTCAGAGTTTGAGAGCAGCCGGATGATTGGCCTGTGATCAGCTGATTGGAGAAGCAGAGAGACAGAGAGAGGGAAAGAAACTGATGTGAAAGATGAACATGTGCTATTCTCTATTACAGTAACATCTAGATGTGTAGTAACCTTAGGAGGGAATCAATCCAGACCACCGACAGTCACATAATCTCACAGGTTGTAACTGTTGTTGTTACTTCTTATCCTGCAAACGTTGGAGATCAAGCGCTTTTAGGTTGGTGCTATGACTCTCAGTAAAACAGAGCAGTTTTTTTTGTTCCTTTGCAAAAATGAAATTATGTATTCGTAGCCTCTTTAAAGGCTTTCTATGTGATTTTTTTTGATCCAGCAGATGTCGCCCTTGAGCTCCAGCATGAAACCAAAACAACTCACGCTGCATTGTTGTGTTAGCATGCTAATGCTAGCAATCTTTATTCTGCTCGTATCTTCACACTGCATGTAAATTTACCTGAAATGAGTGTGATCTAGAAACACAGTTAAGCAGTGAGTACAGTATGTTATTCTTCTTTTCTCTAGTCCCTCAATTAAACAACTTTTATACACGAGGGGAGGAGTCAGCCGGCCGTCCGGGCGATGTAAACAAAGTGAAGATAGGACTCTGAAAACTCTGAAAACATCACAGACAGTGGGACTCGGGTGTTACACCCATTGTAGACAGTCATGACTCACAGAGTTATTTTCAGATACTTGATTTATATTTAAGTGTGAAAAATCACATAGAAAGTATTTAAAAGTTGCGCTGCACTCCTGAACATGTCCGGACATTTCACAGGAGAGCTGCATGTGTGAATGCAAACAGCTTCATCTGTTCACCATGACATGTTTAGTTTCTAGTCTGAGTGATGTTGGAGTGCATCCATGTGTGAATGCAGGCGGTTATAATCTGTAACATTTACTGCGAGTGAGTGGGCGGGGCTTCATACTCTTTACTGCTCTACCTCAGCTGCTTAAATGAACTTTTCAAATTTGTGTTTGCACTGTGGTAATGTCTTTAAACATGTTGTAGCGGTGATAACACATATAGAGCCTGAATGACTGCAGTCTCCTCCTCCTCCTGCAGGAGCTTCACCCTCATCATCTACAGCGAAACCGTGTGTCATGATGTTCAAAATCATCCGACACAGTCACTGATCTCCCGCTTTGAGTTTGACGGAGGCAATTCCAGAAACTATCAGGCGATGGATGTCAGGCATCTATCCAGAAAATGTCAAAGGTCATGTGTGAACGAGGCTCACATTAATGCAGTACTCTCCTCCTGCTTATACCACAGATATAAGAAGTGTTTTAATCTCAAATGTTTCCTCTTTTGTTTCTCCTGCAGGCTTCTTTATTTTTTTATTACAGAATCTGTTTGGTTTTTGTCTCACCTGCACATGTTTTAATTCCAGCTCCTTCCTCCCTGTTCACAGTGTTTTATTAAAGTATTTTTTCTGCAAACATACAACAGCAGACTCAAAAAAACAGCAGGGGTGTTAGTCCGTGGAACAACCTTATTTTTGTGTGTTCGTGCTTCCAAGATGTGTGCTGAAGGTGATTCTCAGGACAAGAAAATGAAAAAAAAACGACAAAAAAATAAAAATGAAAAAGCCAGCGGGTGACTCTGTCGGGTTTTCCCTGTGGTGCCGAATAAATTGTGCAGAGTATGATTGCTTCCGTTCCACCTCCTTGTGGTAATTATCACACAGATCCCTTTCAAAGGTAGTTAATTAGGACTGGAATTAACTTGAGGACATGTAAAATGAACAAGAGAACACAGGAAGGATATCTTACTGCGGCGGCGAGGCCCCTCTTCTAGTTAATGACGGATTTCAAACCGGTTACATTCAAAAAGTGTGAAGGTGGTAAAACAAGGGACATCGAGGCGAGCATGTGACGCATGTGATGAAGAGAAAAGAGACACAAATATGAACCGAATGTGGAACAGCTTGACGCGTTTTCTATCGATCTCTCACAGATCATCGTTTTGGTGTCCTGTCATCTGTACTTAGAAGTTCAAGTTTCAAACGGTTAGTCTTCACAGATTACAATAATCCTGCTAAATGTGTAAATTAATCACAATTTCAATGACTTCTTCAAAGTGAATTTGATTACTTTAGGATTGCTTTTCTCTCTGAATGTTTTCAGCTGGATGATAAAACTGATAAGTCCTGAAAACATCAACAAGCTGTGAACTGTTGGAGCACATGGCGACGAGCCTTGACGTCGTCAGGTGGTCACCGGGACGGCTGACTTCTGCGACGCAGTAGTGCAATGTGAGTTCATAGACTAGGACGTAGATATATAAATGTACTCATTTACATATTTAAAGGCACAGACACAGAAACAGCCTGTTCTGAGCAGGGCTGAAATAGAGGGGTTTATAGACATGATCAAATACAGGATCAGAGTGGATTCAGAACAAGAAACTTCACACACATGTTTAAATTGTTTGAGGAGGATATGTGACCTTTAAGAAAGTTCTTGAGTTTTGTCCAAACAGCTTTACTGACCTGCACGATCATGGAAAAAAACATGGTATAAAAGATGTTTAAGAACAGCAATATAATTCTATTTTGTTTTTCCCAGAAAATAGATTATCATACATTTACCTTCACAATTAAACAAGGTAATTGAAACCAGCAAATGTCCTAACAGCTAAACTGTTTTTTAAACCCAAACCTCTGACAGAGACCTTTAGACACCTCACTTGGTTATTGAACGCCATTAGCACGGTGTGACTGGTAGCTTTAATGTAAAAAAAAAAAAAAACCCACACAGCGAGTGTAGCGTTAGCGCTATAAAAAGACCAGCTAATTACCAAGTGCTTCATCTGTGTGAAGAAGCCTCGAGGTTATGTGCAGAGCTCAGATGACAACTCCCCTCTCTGCACCAAAGACGACATGTAAGTAGCTCTCCTGACAAAACGGCCTCGGCCTGCTCGCTCGACCTCCCACTTAACAACATGTGAGAGTCGCACAGAAACAAAACCCCAACCAGCACCCTCCACGGTGACCCACTGCGGCGCACATCGGGGGTTATGACAGCCGAGCTGGAATATAGGCCACGGTGGATTTACAGCCGTCCCGCTCAGCTCAATGTGCTCCCTGTTTATTGTCTTATAAACAATGACGGACACTGAAGGACGATACAAGGCAGAAATAAACAGACATTTGAAAAGCTGCTGTTAAGCTATCAGTCATTGCATCAGAAAGCCACTTGTGCGTCCTCTAAAAACTCCAGCTCCTACACCACACAGGACATTATCTACAATGACACAGGACCCAACCAATTACAGCCGGTGCTGCTGTGCGTCGGTGGTCCTGATGCCGAAAAATGATAATAAAACCAAACAGTGAGATTGTTATTCTGACTCTGCGCTCCCACAGTGCCCTATCAGCTCTTGTATCTGTGACAACACATTACCCTGTAAGCTCCCTCAAGACAGACAGAGCAATTTTTACACAAGTCTGAAAAGTGATGGGACATGACATCATTCAGCCGCCGAGCTGTCTCCGGTCCGCTCCTTGATTTATGACTACAACAGAGTCGGGATCTTTACCAAAAACTTGGGGCCCACATTTTTATTTCCTGTTCTGCGCACAAACACAAATTGAAAACATAACATCTGAGAGTGTATTCAGAGGCGCGCAAGTCTCCGCTCTGTTTGGGGGTTTCATTCTTCTCCCGAGGCAATATAATCAGAAAAGCCCGAATGAAAAGCTTGTGGTGGCATTGTTACGGGGAACTAGTTTGCATCATAAACTCGGCAGTCAAGGCAACATAACACACAAACTGAACAAACGTATGCGCGGCGGCAGCCACACACTCGATGGCTATATTTCTTGTCACGGCATTAGAATATGAAACGATTTTCCCCGACGTCGAGCGTCTGGCACCGTTTGCATGTAAATCACAAGGAGGGCCACATTCAGCCCGCTGCAGTCCCACCAAACAGCTTCATGATTGTGCACATCAGCGCCGCCGCGGCTCAAGCCTCCCGCATGCTAATGTGTCCCACAATCCCACTGGGGATGCAACAAGTGTTTTTTTTCACAGAGACAAATAAAGGTAAGACTGTGGTGAGAATGTTAGTTGGTCGAGGTTAACTTAACAGACGTACATCACCAAAGTGAATCAGATCAGAATGCAGCATTGAACCTGAATCATTCCCTCTTTATAAATATTTATCACAGGCTCCAGAGCTGCACAGACAGCTACTCCATTGTGCTCCCAAGAGGGGAAAAAAAATGTTTCACAGTCTGCACATTGAACCGAACGCAGTGTGTAGCTGCATACCTCGAAATGTAACAAAAAAAACGAAGACCAGGAGCAGCTCACCTGCAGAATTTTGATTGGCTGTGAGGAGGCGTCTACACATTACTAAGTTAGTATCCCCCTCCTAGACGTGTGCTTCATGTCGTCAGTCTGCTTTTTTTTTATCTTCTATCTTCTAGTTTGCTCTGATTTATTCTGATATGTGATTTATCCCATTTATGAAACTCTGAGCTCTGAGTTCCTGAACTGCTGCGGCCATTTTGTTTCTGCAAAAAAACCCACTGAGAATTGTTGGTTAACATCCTGATGAGCATCGTTACAGCTCCTGTGTTTTGCCTTTCTGTGTGTGTGTTTTGTGTCCCTGCAGGTCGCTGGTGGGCGGAGTTCCACCACACCTGTGCACATCCGGCCAGTGACCCAGGTGGAGGCTATTTCAAGATGGAACAGTCAAGCTTTTATTTGAAGATATTTTCAGATTTAATCATTTCAGTGATTTTTTAATTTTCTATTTTCTTTTCTTTCCTCTGTCATGATGCTTTTTGATGTCTTGTGTGAAGCACTTTGAATTGCCTCGTTGTTGAAATGTGCTCTATAAATAAACTTGCCTTGAGCTGACATTCAACCACTAACTCTATATCACCGTACAGTGAGCGACAGGCTTTAGGCAAAAACCCAGATGAGGTGAAACGTTGTTCGGATTAATCTTCAGGATTCTTGAAAACGTCCAGGGACAAAGAAAAAGGTGAACCTAAATATCATGAAAATCCACTCAGTGCTTAATGACACATTTCCCCCCCAAAACAACCTTATCATCAACCTATTAGAGGGGAAAGAGGAAACATCAGCAGCGCCGCGAGGATTCATCCTTCAGGGAACCAGGAATATAAGTAGAAGATTGCCACGGCGTTCCATCAGATAGTGAGGTTGAGATATTTTCGTCGGGATTAATGCCGCCGCCAGACCGACAAAGGAGTCCAGCTAGCGTGACTTAAAAAGCCACGGTCCCAGCAGACGGGCCTTAGAACCGCTGTAATGCGGAAGTGAGCGATGCGGCGGCAGTTTTTAGAATACACCGGATTCATTTTTAATCAGAGGTTTTCCCCCGCTGGTTTAAGGTAACAGCAGCGAGCACTCTATGTGGGCTTAGGATGAATTAGAGGCGGCATATTAAGGTCATTGTTAAGCATGTTTCCCGCACTTAGGAGCATTCAAGTCCCATTTCCTAAGTGTTCATTCAGTCTCAGTAACACACACACACACACACACACACACACACACACACACACACACACACACACACACACACACACACACACACACACACACACACACACACACACACACGATTAAACGTCTGGCCCACAGTGGAATATCAATCAATCAATCAGGTGTCACTTCCTCTTGTAGCCCCCCCCCCCCCCTCTAAATCCCACGCTTTCTTTATTCCCTTTATTTCCATGAAATGGTCTTTGTTGTCGAAAAACTTGCTACCATACCGATAATGATTAGAAAATAATGTGCCTCCAAAATCACAGCCACAGCAACTGATCAAACCCTCGATTCATCAATCAGCACGCTGTACACCATCAGCTGCCGTTTCATCACAACTTAAAAGCCGTTTTTTAAAAAGACTCCCGTCATTTATTTCATCTCTCTCTCTCTGTAGTCTCTCTCTCTGTCCCTTTTTTCCACTTCCTCTTTCTTGTTTCCAGCCTCGGGGGTCTTGATTTCTTGCCTCAGTTCCTTCACAAATGCCTCCCTCCGCTGGTTCCCTACCAAACAGATTTGTTAGCCTGGGAGGTGAAGGAAGGAGGGAGGGAGGAGAAAGGAGGTGAGGGAGGAGAGGAAGGGAGGAGGAAAAGGAGGGAGAGGAAGGAGAGGAAGGAGAGGAAAAAGAGAGGGAGGAGATGAAGGAAGGAGAGAGGGAAGAGGGAGAGGAGGAAGAAGAGAGGGAGGAGGCTGAAGGAAGGAGAGAGGGAGGAGGGGGGAGGAGAGGAAGGGAGGAGGAGAGGGGGAGGAGGAGGAGGAGAGAGGGAGGAGGCTGAAGGAAGGAGAGAGGGAGGAGGGGGGAGGAGAGGAAGGGAGGAGGAGAGGGGGAGGAGGAGGAGGAGAGAGGGAGGAGGCTGAAGGAAGGAGAGAGGGAGGAGGAGGAGAGAGGGAGGAGGAAGAAGAGAGGGGGAAGAGGAGGTGAAGGAAGGAGAGAGGTATGAGGGTGAGGAGGAGGGGGAGGAAGAAGGAAGGAGAGAGGTATGAGGGTGAGGAGGAGGGGGAGGAGGAGGAGGGTGTGTATGTGTGTGTGCATGTGGGGTCATTGTAATTACACATCTAACCATGACATATGAATGCAGATCAACCTTCACACTCTCCTGCCTGATGTCATTTACTGCGTCCTCACAGAGCATCATGTCTGCTCTGAGAGAGCATGAAGGGACCGGAGCGTGTTACAGCTGTGTGACGCCTCTGAAACCTGAGTCCAATAATTCTTTATTAAGTTCATCACTGACTGAGATAAATCATCACCAAGCCTAGAGAGTACAGAGACGGGGATGTTGAGGACTCTGGCTGGACACATCACAGACACGCTTTGTGTTTCATTTATTAACATTTAACCTAAACTACACGAGTCTCTCATTGGACCAGAGTGCTTTAGATATTCTCTGACATGAACGTCAGTGTCTGCTGTGTGAGGTAAACGGTATCCCTTCATGATCAGAAGTAAGGGACCATCAGGCTTGTATAGGGTCGTATATACTAAATGCAGCCTTTTTAAATCAATTTATTTCAATTAATTGTTTCACGTAACACCGATCCACCTTTTTCAGTTCCAATCTGATTCCGATAACGACATTTTTAATATCATTAGGCCGAGCTGCGGCCGTAGTCAACAGATTGTTGTCATGGAGACGTGACGGACATGCAGCACTTCCATGCTCAGCGCACAAACACGTCTTGCAAACGCTCCCGGGCGCACCCTCAGCGCTTTCCTAATGGAGACTGAGCAAGCTGAGAATCTTTAAAGTACCCAACCATCGGCGCTGTCTGTCCGATATCCCAAATAAAGTAAATTACCTCAATCTGGTGACCTGATACCGAGACAATATGATTCAACATGACGTAACGTAGGAGGTAACAAGCAAAGATGCAACAAAACAAGATGCGAGACAATGCAACGTGAAGCGGTGAAACGCCACAATATGACGCGACACCATACAATGCAAAAACGATACGCTGCAACACATTACACTGATACAGTACAGTACTTCTGGCCTTTGGGAAATTTGCCTTGGACTCAAACGCTGCACACATTTAGCTGCCTCGCACACTCAATGTGCTTCTTCATAAGTCAGTGATTTTTTCAGCTTTTGCCATCTTTTGGTGCAACAACTGCGGCCCAGTTAAGGACAACTGCATCTCTACTAACTCATGGAGGTATGTTTGTTTCAGGTTTTAATCTGGGAAATATCTGCCATTATTTCACGTCTGAACGCTGGTTGTCTTCATTACTAGTTTGATCTGCTCCATTCAACCTCATCATGAGGTTAAGAAAAAGAGTCCAATATGAGGGTAAATCCTCGCTATGCGTTGGTGTTCCTGAACGGCTTGCTCTGCAGTCGATCCACAGCATACTGAGATGACTTTCATCCGTTTTTTTAACCTCTGCAAGGACGCCACTTCATAACAACATGACTTCATACTATCAGAGTTTCATATTTCAATCGTCTATACGAGAACGATCGAGTGAAGCACTGACAAATGTCGCTCAAGAATGTGTGCATAGGTCAATAAATACTGTAAATCAAAGGATTGATGGTGATAAAGAGAGAATGATAGCCCATTCTCATTTCACTTTGCTGTCCATCTATTACATATCTATTGTAGCTATGACACACTCAGAGCATGGGATGTGTTGAGGTGGTGCAGCGGGCGAGCAGGCGGGCTCTTTAATATTTCAGTCAGCCTCCCAGCAGACTGATGGCTTACAGGAGCAGCCATGCAGGGTGCACAGCCAAGGTTAGGTGTAACATCAACCTGCATTCATTTGAACCTGAACACTTTAGCTCTACACCATCAGAGTTCCCCAGGTTCAGGTTTACACGACGCCTCTAATCACATACAGAGCGGTTAAACAGGATGAAGTACCTTGTGTTGTTTTTTTTAAGCTATTTTCTGAATTTACAACATATAGACTCCCCATGGCAGCATGGTGCTTTAGCATGTGAGAAAAAACTGCAATTAAGTGGATGAGGTTAGGGTGAAATCCAGAATATATTAACGTGCAGTCTGTTTCAGAGGGAAAAGCTTTAACAGTCTAAACTGTCTTCCTGTGTGACGATTTCCATCCAGTTCATCAAAGTCCACAACGTGCAGTTTCTCTGCAGCTGTGGAGCTCTTTTAGGACGCACTCACACAATGTGCTTAAAGTCTTTATATGTGATTGTTCACACTTCAATGTATAAATCAAGTATTTCCTCTGAAAATAACTCTGTGAGTCATGACTGTCTACAATGGGTGTAACACCCGAGTCCCACTGTCTGTGATGTTTTCAGAGTTTTCAGAGTCCTATCTTCACTTTGTTTACATCGCCCGGACGGCCGGCTGACTCCTCCCCTCGTGTATAAAAGTAGTTTAATTGAGGGACTAGAGAAAAGAAGAATAACATACTGTACTCACTGCTTAACTGTGTTTCTAGATCACGCTCATTTCAGGTAAATTTACATGCAGTGTGAAGATACGAGCATAATAAAGATCGCTAGCATTAGCATGCTAACACAACAATGCAGCGCAAGTTGTTTTGGTTTCATGCTGGTGCTCAAGGGCGACATCTGCTGGATCAAAACATCACATATAAAGTCTTTAAAGAGGCTACGAATCCATCATTTCATTTTTGCAAAGGAACAAAAAAACCTGCTCTGTTTTACTGAGAGTCATAGCACCAACGCATATAAAGCCTTTAAGCACGGTTACTTCTTGTACATAACGTTGTCATACAACACATGCACGGCTTTACGAGATCATGAAGCGCTCTTAGTTTACAAGACAGGAGGACACCTGAGAGTCCTTCCTCTTATATTTGTTCCTATTTTAATAGTTTAAAATCCTTCTCAAAGTTTCTCTTCATGACACACCAAATAGTTTTCATGAGCTAATGCGTCTTCCACTGCAGGCCTCAGTCCAGAAATCAAAGTCAAAAACAACATGAATCAGTTGTTAGACCCTCGGTTTGGGAGTGAAAAGCTGGAGCCCTTAAAATGATTGATTCGACTGTGAGTCTCCACATGGAAGCCTCGTGGAGCCCGAGCATACTGCAGGAGATGTCACGCTGGATGTACGAGAGCGTACAGGCATTTCAAGCAAAACAAACATCAAAAGTTTTTCCGAGGGCGACTGCTGTGGGCGACACGATGTGAACAGAACACATCATTACCCACAGCGGGCTGTCAATCAAGTGTCGTGCATGGGGAGAAAGTTGCTAAATTTAACGTTTTGCCTTTATAGTTTGTGTGAACACCGCCACGTCCGTGTAAACACACAGGAACCGTGGACTTCAGCTGCGGAGATGACTCATGTTTTTGTTTTTTAAACAAAACAAACAGCCACCATTTTACTTGAGCGGCTGCCGGAGAAGACCTGGGATCCTTCAAAGAACCCAAAAAAACACGATGTGAGGAAGAGAGACTGGAAGCTCTGAATCAAGATGGTGAAGGGGGGGGGGGGGGGGGTAAGCTAAAAAATGTAGGTCGCCTCATCCGTCTCACTGTGACCGGGGGGCGCCAACAAAGAAAAAGAGAAGCAAACCCGACTAATGCAGCCAATTAAAGTTCCCCTGCCCCCTCAGCAGCCCCCCCCCCCCTCCATCTTTCAGCAAACACTTCAAAGTGCTGCCATCAGCGAATGGCAGTCAAGTGAATGAGCTGGCTGTAAATGGGCTTAGATGCCGAGGATGCTGAGGCAGGGGGGACTGTCAAATGATGCTCATCATGCGGAGGAATCAGACGTCCTGTGTTGTTACTGGAAAATGGCCGCCTGACACCTTCCACACGGAGAGAGAGGCACACAAATACAGCAGCAGCTCATTCGGTGGATGGACATTTGTGTTGATGGCCATTGGGGTCAATGACTGTGTTTGCCAGAGCTATGAAAAGAGAGCTCCATTATTAACGCTCTGTGTCACAATGTCCTAGAAGAAAGAGCAATCTCACAGCAGGAGCTCCGAAATGACACCCCTCTCCTGACGGCCGGCCCGGCCTCACTGAAGTCTAAATCTGAAAAAGAAAATACAGAGCCGGGGCTGTTTTTTGTGGAATTGAGGATAGGAGGCCTGTGTAAGCTGAGAACAGCCGGCTCCGTGGGGGACGGGAAGAAAAGGAGAGATTTTTATTTTGCAGCTCCAGGTAACGCTATTTCAAAGAGCAGAATTTGGGGCGTCTCATTACACAAAATACATTTCACACAAATCCCTTCCTTTACATAAAACCCTCAAGATTTCTCCCTCTTTCTTCTTTATTCTCTCTCTCTCTCCTCTCTCCCTCTCTCTCTCTCCTCTCTCAGAAATCTCTCTCTCTCCCTCCCTCTCTGTCTCTCTCTCTCTCTCTCTCCTCTTTCTCTCTCTCGCTCTCTCTCTCTCCCTTTCTGTCTCTCTCGCTCTCTCTCTCTCCTCTTTCTCTCTCTCTCTCTCTCTCTCTCTCCCTCTCCCTCTCTCTCTCTCCCTCTCTCTCTCTCTCTCTCCCTCTCTGTCTCTCTCTCTCAGAAATCTTTCTCTCTCTCTCTCTCCCTCCCTCTCTGTCTCTCTCTCTCTCTCTCTCCTCTTTCTCTCTCTCCCTCTCTCTCTCTCCCTCTTTCTCTCTCTCGCTCTCTCTCTCCCTCCCTCTCTGTCTCCCTCTTTCTCTCTCTCCCTCCCTCTCTGTCTCCCTCTTTCTCTCTCTCTCTCTCTCCTCTCTCCCTCTTTCTCTCTCTCGCTCTCTCTCCCTCCCTCTCTGTCTCCCTCTTTCTCTCTCTCTCTCTCTCCTCTCTCCCTCTTTCTCTCTCTCTCTCTCTCTCTCCCTCCCTCTCTGTCTCTCTCTCTCTCTCTCTCCTCTTTCTCTCTCTCCCTCTCTCTCTCTCCCTCTTTCTCTCTCTCGCTCTCTCTCTCCCTCCCTCTCTGTCTCCCTCTTTCTCTCTCTCCCTCCCTCTCTGTCTCCCTCTTTCTCTCTCTCTCTCTCTCCTCTCTCCCTCTTTCTCTCTCTCGCTCTCTCTCCCTCCCTCTCTGTCTCCCTCTTTCTCTCTCTCTCTCTCTCCTCTCTCCCTCTTTCTCTCTCTCGCTCTCTCTCTCCCTCCCTCTCTCCCTCCCTCTTTCTCTCTCTCTCTCTCTCCTCTCTCCCTCTTTCTCGCTCTCTCTCTCCCTCCCTCTCTGTCTCCCTCTTTCTCTCTCTTTCTCTTTCCTCTCTCTCTCTCTCTCTCTTTCTCTCCCTCTTTCTCTCTCTCGCTCTCTCTCTCCCTCCCTCTCTGTCTCCCTCTTTCTCTCTCTCTCTCTCTCCTCTCTCCCTCTTTCTCGCTCTCTCTCTCCCTCCCTCTCTGTCTCCCTCTCTCTCTCTCCTCTCTCCCTCTTTCTCTCTCTCGCTCTCTCTCCCTCCCTCTCTGTCTCCCTCTTTCTCTCTCTCTCTCTCTCCTCTCTCCCTCTTTCTCTCTCTCGCTCTCTCTCTCCCTCCCTCTCTCCCTCCCTCTTTCTCTCTCTCGCTCTCTCTCTCCCTCCCTCTCTGTCTCCCTCTTTCTCTCTCTTTCTCTCTCCTCTCTCTCTCTCTCCCTCTCTCTCTCCACCAGAGCCCAGCTGTTTTGTGTCCTGCTGGGCATTCGCAGCGGGACGGATTTCCACACCGATCTGAGCATCATTTAAATAAACATCAACAGAAGATGTCAGAAGGAGTCTGTGAATAACACCAGAGGCTTATCCACTCCCACAGCTTTAAAAGAGGGGCGAAGCTTCTCTCCTTCTGTATGCTCTTTGAATAACAAGCATCCAGCCATCTTCTGCTGCTGCGGCCACGTCCACTTTATGTCGGGCCAGCTCTCGGCTCCCAGCAGGGCCGCCTCTCCGCTCTCCTGGAAAGCTGTCTCATACTACAGACGTTTATTTTTAATGTTCAGACGCGGGATCGGAGCCACGCCTGACGCTTTGTCAATTGTAATTAAATAAGACAGACACACGAGAGAAGCTAAATATGTGCACTTAAATGCAGCAAATAAAAAGCTACTTCTGAAGACGGTCTAAAGATAGAGACACGCCTCAACCTCCTCCTGCTGCACAAAGATGAGGCCAAAATAACCCCCGCAATTGGTGCTGACATGTTGCATGACGTCTCTTCCGATAACAAAAACACACATTTAACTTTAAACGAAGCAAATCCCTCAGGTCGGCCTCGTCAACAGAGCCGTCAGTCATGGCATGCTAACAGGCTAACTTTGCATGATCACATCTAGCCATCAGGACAGAATCATGTCCCCGTTTGTTATCATGGAGGAGGCGGGGTTTAGGACCGATACTGCAGCAGGTCGGTCAGTTAGGATGTGCGCATTGAGTCGACTTAAACGTCCTCACCCCTGGCCAATCAGCACCAGAGTTACTTTTCTGTTAAACAAATCATTCATATTTACATTTAATGGCTCTCAAGTGTTGTGCTCAAACTTGCAATGCAACCTCCTGCCACTAGTTGGGGCTGTTGTCATAGACTGGCAGTAGCTCAGATTAATGGTCCTGCTCTCCCTGCTCTACTACCAGGATGTAAACAAGCTAACACAGCTAACAGATAGCATCTCGTAGGAGCAGAGAGGGATCAGGAGTCATTTTTGGGGCCTTTTTTCCTTCATTAGATCGAACAGCTGAAGGAAAACAGGAAGTGTTGGGAGTAGAGAGTGGGGGGAAGACATGCAGCAGGGCCGAGTTCAGATTCAAACCCACAGGTGCTTCAGCGAGTTCTATTGAGGAGTGGATTGGAGTTAAAGTATTTTGATCTAGAAAACTGAGATACAGATTTTTGTTTTCCTTAATTTGTAAACAATGGAGCTTTGACCTGAAGCTTCAGAGCTGCAGAAAATGTGCAGAAATGAAAAAACAGCAAAGACCCCTCTGTGCACAGAAAGCACAAGGTCTATTGGATTAACACTTTAAAGGAATATAAATATGAACTCTTCAATATTTCCCTCTCACATTAATAATCCTGTGGTCCTTCTGCAAACAATCAAAAGCTCCACAGCTGCAAGCTCAGGACCCCTGCACAAACGCAGACTCCCTGCATCAGATCCCCTCCACAGACCTTCCATCCTGCGTGCTCACTCTTCTTCTTCTCTCTTCTTTTGTATTTGCTCTGCTAAGCTGTTGGCAGCGCTTGTCATTTTGTTTCATAAGTGATAGCAATTACTATTTCAGCGCCGGGATCAAAGAGACACCAAAAGAAGGTTTTTTTTTTTGAGACAGGAGAAAACACCAAACACTGCCCCCCCCACCCCACCCCACCCCACCCCCTTCTGTTTACACTGATAGAGGCTGCAGGCCTGCGAGGCAGAGCGGCAGTGACTGACAGAATGAGACTACACCTCATGTTTTTAATCCCGCAGAAAAAGGGAGGAGATGAAGGCAAGGAGGGAAGGAGAGATCAGGAGGGTAGAGGGGTGGGTTTTATACAAAGGGCAAAGTGTACCACTAACCAGGAGGCTCCCTGCTGCTTACACCGGATTAGACTTATTACTGATTCTTTTTCAGGAAGCTGGAAGCATCGAACCGAGAAACAATTACAGCAATCCTAATGAGACAGCGTGGCCTTGACTTCAAATAACGAGCCTCTTCTTTGCTAAAACACTAATGGAGCCAAATAGAAGATGTCCACATCATACAGAGTGTGTGTTCTCTGACCCGCCTCGAGTCTCACACTCATGACTGAAGGGTTCTATCACCTCCAGACAGAGAGCGGACGACCAGGGGTGGACGGACGCTTACAGAAAAAAGAGGATTTGTCTCCCAGTTTTCACAAAAATATGGAGCCTGTGAGGCGGGTACAGTAACTTCCTGTTGTTGTCAATGCCTACGGTGACCAGATGTCCCAGTTTGTTTCTGGATTTTCCCCCCCCCCCGCTTCGAGCAGGGTGTCCCGAGTCATATCCGTAAAACACTAACATGTCCCAGTTTTCCCCCCAAGACGACAAAAAACTGACTATGAAATTGTATTTGTTGCATTGAAGAGCATCATGTTCTCTCCCTTTCATGTTTACACACACACACACACACACACACACACACACACACACACACACACACACACACACACACACACACACACACACACACACACACACACACACACACACACACACACACACACACACACACTGCATCTCAGGTCTGATTTCTACGTGGATTCATCATGAGGCCCTTCAGCAAACTTTTGACGTATGATTCGTATGAAGACTGTAAATATTTCCGACGTCACTCATCTCTTCCTGCAGCGGAGTTATCCTAAAGTGAAGCTGCTCCATTGTCCCTTCTGGGCCTCCGTACATGTGTGGTGGTGACTGTGTCTGCAGAGACTCTGTCCTCTGACTGGATTTTACTGTTCTGATTTGTTCTGGTCGACTCGGGACGTTTCTGGGCGGAGCTGGTGTGTTTCCTCTCAGCCAATGACAGCGCAGCAGGTGAGTTTAGGAGTGGATACAGGTCAGTGATTGGACGAGATTCAAAGCGGTGAATATGACGGACGTGGACGTAGCAGCAAAGAAGAGAAAATATAATGAGAGTGAGGAGAAACACCAAGTGGATAAAGCTCGTTCTAAAACGAGGGTGAACCTTGTGTTGTCTTTTACCCGTGGACGTGGAGTTGGTCTACTTCCTGTTGGACTGGAAGGTGACAAACACCGGCGGTTAGCTTGTGCTAGCGGGCGTTAGCTTGCAGTGTAGGTACAAGCAGTAAACATTCACACTACGTCCTGCAGGGGGCGATGAGCCTCTGGGGGAGGAGGGGCCATGTTTGAATATTTCCACTGACTCCGCCTTTAAATATGAATCACCTGTATTCCTCTTTTATTGCAGCCAGTTGTTGAGGTGTTTCACTCAAAGCTATCGTCATGGTGGCGCTTAAAGAAAAATAAAGGGATCAGCAAAGTCGAGAAACCTCCTCTGGGGATCATGAAACCCCTCCAACAGCAGAGCAAGATAAAAACATCACACAGAAAGACAAAGATGCTTACTCTTATCTAAACTTCCTCACAGAGTTGTTTTAACTTGTTAAACTTTTGCACAGAAGAGGTTTCAAAATGTTTACCGTTGAGTTCACGACCTTTTGTGACGACACTTTAAAACACGTCCAGCGGTCGTCTGTGAACCTTTAACATGGGCATCGGTTCATCTTATTTTTGGTCCCCGGGCTGTTTTATTCGATTAATTAAAAGACAGAAACCTGCAGGCGGCCGTCAGATATTAATTATTTCAGGATAAAAAAAGCACATTTTCACATAATAAATCATCTGAGGGAGAAGCAGACACTCTGTAAGGGAAAGGCCTGCTGTGGTTTCTTGATCCGACATTTTAGCCGATAAGCTCCCGAGCGTGGAGAAGACTTTCAACCACTTCTAATGAAAATTGGTGGTCATGTCCAGAATCTCAGTTAGCTGCAGTTAGTGATGCCTTTTTTTTCTCTCGTGCACAAAGCCATTTCATTTCAGCTGGGAAGGTGGAGTGGGGTTCAAAAAGGCCTCACTTAAATTCTCTGCTATGCTAATGGAGCAGGAGTTTAGCTATCCTCTACTGGTGGAAACGCCAGTGAGTCTGAATAATGGCATCAGCTAATTGCCTTCAATGTAAATTAAAATGTTGCTGCCCTGGTCACGATACTTGTTCTTGCATTGTGGGATTAATCTGCAGCATGGTGACAAGCCCGGCCGACATTGTGCATCCCCCCCCCTCCCTCCCAGGACAATTCTCCCTGACACTCAGAGGACAGCTTCCAGGCCCTCCTCCTCCTCCTCTCACTGTAATGGAGGTCGGATGCTGCTTTTTCCGCATTTCTGCCCACATTAGCATCTCTGGTTAATTGGCACCATTTGCTCAATGGCATCGCTTGAGTTTGTAAATTACTTTTACAATTGTCACTAATTATCAAGCTCGATGAGTGGAATTGGTGCGATTGGTCCCCAGTGGAGCAGAAACACAACAGGCGGAGGAAGGATTAAGACTCGGGGGTCGGTGGGTGGGGGGGAACCAAGAGGAGTTGGCTAGCTGTAGAAATACAGTAGAGCTATATGCTAATCAAGAGAGGATTACATTCAGATGGTGTCATGTAGCACTGCCTCTCTCTCTCTCTCCCGGCTGCATATGCTTGATGAACTGGCTCTGCACTTTGGCTGCTTCCTCATGAGAGATGGGTTGAGTTATATTCAAGTTTGTTTTCCCCGTCTTTTGCAAATTTGTTAAAATATTTGCAGAGACGCTGGTTGGAGAGTTAAACCACAGCAACTATACTCAGAAGAGAAAGCCTCAAAACTCAGTGGAGCTAATCTAAAAACACACAGAACTTAAAGGTACAATATGTCACATAATATATCCTAACCCTACAGGGAGCCTAAAGGGACAAAATGCATTACAAAAAATAATGAATGCATTAATATCAGACCTGAATCAATCACCATTAACTAGTGATTACTGACAGAACTAAGAATAAAAACAGCAAAAAAGGAGAAGATTTAAACATTATTTGAGGTGCACCACAGCAACAAGACTGAAGGAGAGACAAAAAAGTCAGCACACTAAATGTCCTTCACAGTATGGGTGCTTCCAAATTGCAAAGTGCGTCCACAGTCTGACAGTAGACGGTCCCTTGTCTCCGTGCTGTATCCTGTGCTTTAGTCTGATTCATTCAGGGTGGACATTTCGTCGTTAGCCCGCCTCATGTTATTGACACTCCAACTAAGATGTGATCTGCACGATGGCTCAGTAAATAATACAGAACTTCACATGTAAACAATTTAACAAATTAACATTTGAAGGGCGCGTTACCTGAACGGCCGCATCCACCCTGGTTTGTTTTTATTTCCTCGTTTGTTTTGACTTGCAGGTGCATGTGAAGGGATGTTTTACATTTAATTTCGCAATGCATTGTGGGTGTTTAAATACAACACATTTCCTGAAAGGGTGCATCCAAACCATACTGCACAAAACCAGGAAGTTAGAATCCATGCTGAAATGTTCAGTCTACTGAGGTGGACCCAAAAGAATGTGCAGTATGGTTTGGTTGCATCTTGAAACCGGTCTCAAGACTAAGATGGATTTTGAGTACTACAGCACTACTCAAAGTCTTTATATGTGATTTTTTGATCCAGCAGATGTCGCCCTTGAGCACCAGCATGAAACCAAAACAACTCGCACTACATTGTTGTGTTAGCATGCTAATGCTAGCGATCTTCATTGTGCTCGTATCTTCACACTGCATGTAAATTTACCTGAAATGAGCGTGATCTAGAAACACAGTTAAGCAGTGAGTACAGTATGTTATTCTTCTTTTCTCTAGTCCCTCAATTAAACAACTTTTATACACGAGGGGAGGAGTCAGCCGGCCGTCCCGGCGATGTAAACAAAGTGAAGATAGGACTCTGAAAACTCTGAAAACATCACAGACAGTGGGACTGTTATTTATTTTTGTTTTGTTTTTATGTTAGTTATTTTCAGAGGATAGACTTGATTTCTACATTTAAGTGTGAACATATTAAAACTTTAAAACACTGAAGTGTAACGTACAGTAAATAGTTTTGATCAGAGAATGTGATGTGTGACTCGAGTAGAAAATGTGCACACGGTGAGACTCTTCAGTATCCAGCTTGACGTGCATGATGTGGCAGCTAGCAACAGTTGCTAAGCTGCTTTATGAGTGTTAAGGAATGAGGTGTGGAAAAAAACTGCCTGTCAGTTTGTCCTGATGCGATGCTTTCGATGTTCTCATGCTGACCAGTGAGCAAGTGTTTCTCTGTCTGCACAGAGACACAGTGACCAAGTCCACAAACAAACACACAGCGGAGATGTAGCCGCGCTGTGAGTCCTCTGCTTATCTCCCACAGATGACAAACACAGAACAGCACAGTCAACACTCAGTTCAAAGAAGTGGAATAATTGAGGACGGAGCAGTTATCAGTGAGACTGTTTTGTCCGTCTTGTCAGTATGAGCTAGACGGACCAGTCTTCTGAAAGGCCAGACAATTTGCGCTCCAAATGTCATGTTGCGAGAAGGCAAACATGGCCTGGTGGAAGAAGGCCAGGGAGAGACAAAAGCTGCAGGTTAAAGACGTGCCAGCGGCTTATCGTGCAATTATTCTGCCAGAAACCCTACCGAGAGAACAAACAATATATTAGCCGCCGAACTCTGTCCTCTTGGAAATATGCAAAAGATAAATAGTCATCTCCTGTGAAGCATTAATCATTGATTAAAAAAGTGTTTTGCTTTTCTTGTTTTGCATTTTTTTTCTCCGCGGCGAGGAGGAAATTGGATTTTGCCCTCTGGCACAGCAGCAGAATCAGATTGTTGGCTGCAGAAGCGTGGATCTTATCTCACCTGCAGCATTGGTCCAAAACATATTGCTGCCCCTCTCTCAGTGGAAATAGGCTTCAACTGTGTTTTACTGTCGACAGAGCAAAGGTACTCCACAGGCACAAACACACACACACAATCCACAGCTTGTCTGCTTTAATAGTTCTCTCTTTGTGTGCTTACATACTGTACTTATCCACACACATGTGCGTGTGAGTGCCCGTGTGTGCGTGAGGTTTTGATAAATAAATCTAAGTGATGCCAGCTCTCACATGACCCAGAAAGTGCCTCCTGCCTCGCCGTGGTCGTCGTGAAGATGCTCTTTAAATCAGAGCTCAGTCCCTGGAGGAGGTATTAAATCAAGTGTGCCTCCCGTCCACCCCCCCCACACACACACACACACACACATGCACCATAACACATCTCTAGAGCTTACATATGTACCAATCTGAAGACATGATGTGAATACAAGTGCAGGTTTGCACATCATGTATACGGTCTGATGTAATATTCACCATCTCTTGTGTAACCCATGCTCGAGTATTTGAGTTAAATTATCGATGCTGTGTGGTCTTTATCCACCACAGCTTTAATGCATTTATGTACCTTTCTCGCTGTAATAATAATTATTAAAATCTTCCAAACCTGTGGCCTACATTTCATCTGTGGAAGTCCCAAACTGTCACAAGGTAGAGTCAGCAGAGCACCCGGTTCACCCATTAGCTAAAAACACAGCTGAGCCAACCTTTCAGAGCTCCCCTAACAGAGCTCCTCCTGCTCCCCTTTTACCCCTCCATCATTCCTCCTCTCCTTTCCTTCCTCCCGTCTCATCCCCTCTCATTCCTCTCCATACCTAACACACATGCAGTGTTCAGCAGACTCTGTTGTGCTGCAGCGCCGTAGCACAGTTAGCTTGTTTGTTCAGCTCATCATCACCGAGCTCCCTTGGGCTACATGGAGTTTATCTCCCTGCCAGTTAGCTGCCATGAAGTCCAAACACAGGAATAAAAGCCACTCTGCCAGGCAGCTGAAATGCAATATAGCAGCTCCAATACAATATTACGGCACCTATTGGATTTTCAGAAGGCTCTCAAAAGCCCTGTAAATGGGATAGAAAGACTGAATTCCTCCGTGGATGCTTTTTTAATAAAGAACGACTGCTGAGCAGGCGCGATGCTAATGGAGGGGAAAGATGTTGTTATGAAAGAGAGGTCAAGGTTTCTGTTCAACAAATCACTGTGGGCTTCATTTTCATGAAAACGGATGCAACTACAAGAACAATGAAGGGCAAAACGTGAGTCACAAGCACGTCTTGGTTTACCTGGGGGTGGGGGAGGGGGGGGGGGTATTTCAGTCAGACTTTGGTGACCAGAGATAAAAAGAAATATTGGTGTGTCAAAAGTCTGAGTTCTCCTTGAATATACTGTTTAAAGCAGGAATGCATCATCAGATGAAGATTGCTTGGAATTGCAAGACAACAAAAGATCAGAACAAAATGCAAGAAAGAAACAGAGTCCTCCATACGACTCTATAATGAGAATATCTGTCTTTATATCAAGTCTACAATTCTACAATTCTACAATTGACTTATCAGACTCTTTTATCCAAAGTGACGTACATCAGAGAGTAAGAACAACACAAGCAAGGATCTAGAAAAAAGGGAACAATGTCAGTAAGAGCAAACGATCAGCTTTGAGTCTGATTGGACACACAGGTGCTGACAGGAAGTGACCAGAGGCAAAGCACAACATTGAGGGCAGTTCTTGAGAGCTCTAATCAGTATAGAAACCATCTTATAAGTCGTCGTTATCAAACAAAAACCATCGTCACTACCATCATCATCATCAATAATATGGAGACCATCATCATTAAGTTAGTAGGTATTCATGAAAGAGCTGGGTCTTTAGCTTTTTCTTAAAGGTGCAGAGGGACTCTGCAGATCACATGGAGTTTGGACGTTCATTCCACCGAAACAGAGTCCTCTATAGACGCTATAATAAGAATATTTGTCTTCATATCAACGCTACGTGTAGTTGAAGAGAATCTCAATGTGAACTAAAGAGTGGAGAAGAACAAACTGGAGAACAGGAAACATGCAGCAGGTTCATTAGAGCACAGAGATGGTAGAGGTTGTATACACTCTCTGCACCGTGCAGCAGTCACAGTATAGAAACGTCACCACCCTCCTTCCTATTGGCTCGAGGTGAATTCTCCTGAGAATATCCTGCGGCGTTCTCACATCAGCTCACTCGGGAATTTTTTCTGAAAACTTACAGTACCAGGGGTCTGACAGGAGATCAACGTTCACACATACAGCTCCTCCTCCAAGTTTTCAGGAGATTTTTTGCAAGTGTGAAACCCTTAGTGCATACATCTATACTGCTTTTTCCTGTTCGGGGGTCGATACCAGCAGTCATCGGGCACGAGGCGGGGTCACACCCTGGATTAGCCACCATGTCAATCACAGGGCTGACATGTAGAGACAGACAACCAGCCACACTCACATTCACACCTATGGGTGAGTCAACCTAACGAGCATGTCTTTGGACTGTGGGAGGAAGTACTGGAGACTCACACATGCACGGGGAGAACATTGAACTCCACACAGAAGGGATTCAAACCAGGAACCTCCTCACTGTGAGGCAACAGTGCTAACCGCTGCACCACCTGCAAACAGCTGTGTCAGTACAGGAGACAATAAACCCCTCTTTCAGAATAAGCCTTGATTGCATTAGAAAATGAATTTGTACTACGGCTCACATTTGCATTTAATAACAATCTACACTTTTCTTTTTCCACTAAGAAGTCACTTTACCTTCGATTCTGAAATATGATGACCTCAAAGTGTTACCACTGAGGAGACGGATGCTAATTCAAAGAAACACCCACCACTGAAATTGTAAAGCTGCACAGAGTGTGAGCAAACTGATCGAGAGGATAACGCACCTTGAAAGAAAAATTGAAGCGCTGCATCAAATTTTCCGAGAGCGAGCAATTTGATCGACTCTGTAGCGAGTGTAGAAGGTGCCAAACAGCAAATACTAACAGGCGGATTTTTTTTCCCTGGCATGGACTTGGCAGACGAGTTTCCCCCTGGAGGTATCCTCACGCCACTTGATCAGATGCAGAGGCTCTGAAACCCAGCTCTCCCTAATGGCGCTTCCTAATGGTACCGCACAGATGCTACGCTGAAAGCATCAACACCAGCCAGGACTCGGCCTGACGTCTGCAGAAGCAAATCCAGCAAGAAGGCGAGGCACACATATCTCAGCTCGCTGTGCTCTGCCTGTTATCCGTCCTCCCATTTCCCAGAAAAATGATTTCTTCTTTGGCTTAGCACCAAGACAGTTCCAAGGAGGACTACCATTTGTAGACTTATTAGACAAAACAGAGCTCACCTTTGTCTTTGTAGAGGTCTCTGTGCTCCTTAGCCGTGTGTTAGCTTGCTCTTGTCCACTATTCTTGAGTTAGTGGTAATGTGGTGTCATTCCCGCACAGTCCGTTCACTTCCACATTCACTTCTAGGCGATTCATCTTTGTCTCCAGCACTGCAATTTTCTGAAGAAGTTTGTGGTAATCGTCCTTGGAGAAGGGAGGCATCTTGTTGCTGATTAGCTTTAGCTGTGTACAGCGTTTCAAAGTACTGCGGCGCAGGCTTGTGCTCTTGTCAGGCCACAGTCACAGTGTAGCGAAGCAGAGGTTAAAAAATGTTAAAAATATGGCTAAAGACCTCTTGTATCTATCAAAAGATACAGTCCTGAGGATTTGGAAATGTCCAGGACCGGCTGTCGATTAAATTAGGTTTAGAAAAAAGAAGATATCAGCAAAAGAATGTAAGCAAAGCAGAGAGCAAGAAGAAAAGCGTCTGCACTGTAAGAAAGCAGGAAGAAATCCAACGAGGGAGCACCAACACTCAGTCCAACTGTCCCTGCAAACAGGTTCAACCCACTGACTCTGAGGAAGATATTTATGTAGACCACAATCAAACCAAAGACCAAAAACCACTTCTAGGATTTGTGCCTGCTAACTCCTTATAACTCAGACACCTTCCCGATTTGAATCTCTGTAAAAGAACATGCAAGAATGACAAAGAGTCTAACTACGGCTGACACATCTGTCAGAGAGCTAAGAGAGCTATCCTCTCTGCACATCAAAGTAATGGGAGGATTATTATCCATGCTGGGCCTTTTGACATCCTGCAAAAGAGAAGTGGCTCTGAGATTCAGAGAAAGGGCTTTTGTAGAAACTGAGCACCTGTCTATCATGACATGCCTTCATTTTCAGGCCCTGTTCCAAAGTCCTTTATACAAACACCTTGACCTCTAAACACCAGCTGACTTTAGTGAGCCTCATCTGTGGGATTTATACCTTTTGGAACTGTGTAGACTTCTTTAAACCTTTTGGGGTTCGTCCAAACATCACTGGATCGAGACTACTCGGGAGCCAACCTACGTCATGTCCTTGGGATGCCATTCTCAAATATTAATGTATGGATATAAATGTGTGAGCGATGCATGCAGGCAGACAGCCCTTCATCTAACCCACAGCTCTGCATCAGCACAGAGCCTTCAGAGGATGTCTCAAAGTAACCCAAACTTTACAGTACGAGTAGAAGTTAAAGCTCAGTGACTAGATGACTTATTTATCAGGTGTCTATCACACATGAGACGGACGCCCTGTTGCTTCCTTGAGGATTACGTTGATCCTAAACAGCAGGCGGCGTGGTCGAACACATCACGGCAATTAAGAGACCATCTGGTGCCTTTATTAGTGATTTAAACGAGTCAACGATCAGTCACAACAAGCCTCTTTCTGTTACAGAATCCCCCACAGCTGATCGGAGCTCTTTGAGCTCTCTCTGTCTGATCACTGGCTTACAAATCCTTCTTTGTTTGTTGAGGATTTTTAGATTCATTTTGCTCTTTTTGCCTTTATTTTGAAATATCAGATTGGCTAAAGTAGGAAATTGGGAGAGTGGGGAATGACATGCAGGTCGGACTTGGACCTAGACCTCCTGCTCGGAGGACTATACCTCCGTACATGGGTCATGACCTGACTGCTAGGCCATATTTTCAATGTTTTCAGCTGGTTAAGCAAAACTTCAACTCAGTAGAAGCTGGTAAGAGTGCGCAAGGGCAGCGTCCAACATCTCCCCACTATGAGAATGAAAGACCTTCAATGAATATGTTTTTTTTCTAATTAGTTTGAAATACATGTACAGTTTTAAAAATGATTAATGTAATGTAGTTACTGAGTAAAATGTTTAAACTGCAATAAAATGTAGATTTAAAACATTCTACGTGTCTAAAGTTACTTCTGTACATTTTTGTAAATACTGCAGCTCTCAGCTGATTGATTTTTTTAAATCTATATTGTGGTATAAATCTATTTTTTGCACATTTTCTATTTGAATTTTTCATTTAAATTGTGTACTGTGTTCACTTTTTGTTTGCAATCTTTGCTCTTTGCTGCTGTAACGCTGTAAATGTCCCCGTCGTGGGATAAATAAAGGATTATCTTATCTTACTGATCGGTGACGTGTTTCAGTTGACACTTGTCACACGTTGAACATGCTCATTTATTCCACTTCAAAACAAGAGAAAGGAGCTTTCGATGGGAGCAGAAAAAAATGCCCCCTTGACTCACTACACCACCACCCAAAAGGAGTTAGCAGATTGTAGACCTAAAGAGCGATTCATGCAGCGAGTCAGCAGTTTATAAAGTTTGTCTCCACAGAGTAAGGGTGCACAAGACGAACCGTGCAAAGAAAAGTCTTGAAGAATATCACCGACTGGTATGTGTGAGGCATGTGAATGAAGCCGGTTTTAAGGGTTGGTCAGGGTGGAAAAGTGACACATGGTTAAAAGACAATACAGATGATCTCTATGACAGGTCACTGATGATGACACTATGGCGTGTAAGCAGGGACATCCTGTTCTGTCATCCTCCTCTGCTCAGTGAAGTCAGAGGTCAGGGTGGATATGAGCTGAGAACAGCTTAAGTGTCTTTTGAAGGAGGGCGACACCTCGTCATCATCGTGCGTTCCTCTGCTCCACAGACGATCCAGTGGAGTGAAAATGTTGCTGTTGAGCCGGCGAGATATACAACCTGCAGCGAATATCGAGCCATTAAGCCCCACATAAACACACAGAGTGACAGTCTGCCAGGAAAAAGAGAGTGATTGTTGCCGTGACTCCTCGCTGCAGAGAAGCAACATCCTGACGCCATCTGGCTGCGTCTGATCATCGCCAGCAACGCCCGTTAAGCTGCTGTGCACCGAGCAACACGGCTCTTAATGCACATTTGAACCCGAGACGCTCTTGGACTCATTACCCAGTGTTTCGAAGGTGTCACAGAGACCAAAAGGATAAAAAATGTGGTGACCCACAGGACTGTGACCTGTAAAATTGACATAATCTGCCGCCTTTGAGGGAGCCGGTAATGACCTCTCATCGCAGTGTGACACACTCTCCGTCTTCATTTCACACCCTCTTAGAGCAGCACAGATGGCCTTGGCATTTCCTTAACGGCCGCTGAAGCCAGGCTGCAAATCTTCTGCATCTCCCTGGGAAATATTGCAGAATGCACAGAGATGATTGGAGGGCGGATGTTATTTATTTATCACAGTCTTTTTGAAGGCTCGCAGGTAGCAGTTAGGTCGACCGAGTCCATCCAAAGAGGGTTTGTGTTTAGACAGAGCGGTTACAGTTTCCCCTCCTCCTCCTCCTCCATCTCTTCTGAATTCTTATTGTGAACCAACAATGCTTTTTCCCTGGGTTAATAAACGGGTTAATGAGGTGGGACAAGGCCACTGTAAAATGCTGCTAAACCAGCCATGCAGGATAATTTGTCTTGCCTCAGAAGTGTCAGCTTCTGCAGCTCCCCGCTCTTTAATTCATTCAAATGAATTTTGTTTTAATTGTTTTATCCTCGGTGCTCACTAACTCCATTAGTGAGCAGAGAGAGAGAGAGAGAGAGAGAGAGAGAGAGAGAGAGAGACTCAGAGTAAGAGATATGCAGACAGAGATTCGAGGAGATCACTTTGTGTGTGTGTGTGTGTGTGTGATCTCCATGTGTGTGTGTGCATGCATCCATGAATAATTAATCCCTTAGTTGTGATTACACAACAATTACTCTCTAGAGGTAAAACTTTAACCATCCCTGTGAAAGATGAAGGCTCGTCCTCTCTCTGTAACACCGAGGCTGCGGTCTGGCGGTCCCAGAGGGGTCTTAATGCAAACTGGAGAGAACATGAGCCGATGGGAATATGTGAGGGAGTGCTGATGATGATGGGAGTCCAGCTTCATATTTAACAGAAGAGAGGCGGCTTGATCAGGTGGATGTCAGGCTGCTGGACCTGATGTGGAGGGGGGGGGGGGGGGGGGGGGGGGGGGGTGTGTCCATACAGGTCACTGCAGTCTGTGCGTTATAACTTATCAGCGTAATTCACAACATTTTGATGAACAGATATTATCAGACAAAATGTTTTACCTTTAAAACAGTAATGGATCATTTTAGGGGCTGCGTTCAGGTCCTCACTCACAGCTTGGAGACGACTATTCAACCACATTTTTACAACTTAATAAGCTGCCTGCAATTACATAATGCATAGTAAGGGATTTCTTATAAAGTTCTACATATTCCCTTCAACACTTTTTAAATTTTATATTCAGGTCTAATTATAGATTTTTTTTTTTGTTGTTTAAAGGTTCTTTAAATGTCACATTTATTTTTATCCCTGCACGGGTTACGTACATTTCTTGTTTAAGTCTATTTTTAATTGCACAGTTTAAGTTTGATTCATCTAGGGGGGGGGGGGGGGGGGGTTGTGGTTAATTTGTAACAAATGTTTCATGTCATGTACGTCTTTGTAACCTGCTACTGGATGCTTTGAATTTCCCTCAGGATCAATAAACTATCTATCTATCTGTTGTACCTTTCAGTAGATATCCTTCACATGTAATGATCGTATATGTCAGTATGCAAGCTGTATTATTTAGTCCTTCTATGTAAGTGTAGAGGGAGCGTTGTGCTGGTATCTGAAGAAGTCGACGTCTCCCTTTAATATGAAGAAGCTGCTGTGAGGATCCTCTACTGTAAAAGATCAAAGGGTCTCGTCTCTATTTAACCTACAGGATAATAATGACAATAGATTACAGATCCACATGTACGTCAGCTGTCACTGTAAGACAAAACTATCACATCATGGTAGATTCAGCAGCTCGTCTCACTGCAGCAGCCTGTACTTTTGTATCTGAGTGTATAAAAGAAAGCTCTCCAGCGTGGGAGTGAGCATGCGGCACCCTACATTCGGCTGTTACATAACACGAGCTGTTTGCCGGGCCGGTGGCTAAAATTCACACTGAATTAACTAGCGGTTAGAGTGGAGGCTAAAAAACCTTCTCAGCAGGCTACTCGTATTCAGTCCAGGGAAGAAGAAGAAAAAAAAACACTCAGACGTTAAAGGCAGAAATATCAGCTTCACCTTCCCACCTCTGAGTGACAGATCTATACTCAGCATGATCCTGGGAGCGTGCCTATGTTCCCACATTTCCATTTTCATAAATTTGTATCAGATTTTTTCCCCCGTTCTCCCAATGTAGTAGCTCCTAACCTATCATCCAGTAACAATGGACTACAGATGGAATGTATCTTTCAGCTAAATCTGGTGCTTCCATCTCTTTGTCTATGGCAAACATTTAATGTAAGTGCACATTGTCCTTTTAAATAAACAAACTAAACTAAGTATCACAGAGGCCTCACGTTGACTAGCTTCCGGTCAGATCAGTCGAATGAAGCGCAGCAAAAAAAAAAATCTTAGAAATGTGGGAACATAGGGCTGACCCCGGCTAACTCGTATTCAGTCCAGGGAAGAAGAAAACACAAACACTCAAACATTAGGCAGAAATATCAGGTCAGACGCTGACGGCACCGTCCCGCCTCTGAGTGAGAGATCTATACGCAGAGCAAGATCCTTCATTAGTACAGAATCGAATTGAGGAGTTAGCCGCTAGCCGAGTATTTGTTTTTATCGCCTGCAGCAACGGAGCAAGCAAACTTTCTCTGCTTCCAGATTGTTACAAATGTTTTTTTTTTGATTCAGCTTTAACACGGGAAAATAACACCAAGGGCAGCACTTTTCAATACGTCCTGCTGACAGCGTGCAGCCAGCTGGGAGCCGTCAGTCGTGTATTACAGCGCGAGTAGGAGTGCTGTCCAAGCTGAATGCACTGAACTCGGGGGGGGGGGGTTCTGCAGAGACTCGGTCTCTCAATGTTCATTAACTCGGAAGAAAACTAATCAGCACTATACCGCAAGAGTCTATTTCAAGGCCTCATGTAAATTGCAGAAAATATGAGCTCAATAATCATTAGCGAAGTCCTCCAGGATCGGGGAATCTACTGTATGGTTTGGGAGGTTGAATGAAAGTTCATGGCGGAATAAAGAGTTCATAATTACTTACAGAACGGACGGAGATCCTCTCGCCACTCGTCAATTAAAAGAAAGTTAAAAACTGCATGAATGCATCTCTGATGTGAGTGTGGGGTCAGGACTGTGGGAGCATAACAACGATGAACTACTTTTAACTAAACTAGTCGTTGGCAGCAGCTCGACGGTACCTCAGTTATTCTAATTAGTGATGGAAGTAGTTAAATTAATTATCCAATTATTGTGTGACTAACTTTACAAAGTACAAACAATTCAGTCTGGATCTCCTTCAAAGGCAGCAGTGAATGTGGAATGAGACAGACTGAGGGTGTGCAGTGCAGGATAAAAAATGAAGACAAGTGCTGCTACCATGAGCTAATTAAAGGTTTTAAATGTGTGAAATTTAAAAAAAAAATGATTATGCATTGTGCTCACCTAAACAATAACCAACACACTTGATTGGACTGGCACCGGGATAAAAAAGCAGCGAGACGTTTAGCTTCACTCCGCAGCGCAACAATGGAAGAATGGAGCAGCCGTCGAAGGCTTTTCCAGATCAATACTAATTGAAACATGGAAACGAAGAAGTTGTCCCTGATGCATTTTCATGGAGCCATTGTTCAGCCGCGCACTGAAAAACAGTTCTGCCTTGTAAATGGTTTACTGTGTAAACTACATTTGTATTCATTATAAAACCAAAAAGCTCATGTGTCTCACACGACGAGTTTCCTGCAGCTTCCCGCGGCTGGAAGAGGGAGCAAACATGATCTTTTTCTGAACAATCCCCCCGGGGGGACCGAGGCCAAATTGCTGCTGCAGAAACGGAAAGCTTGTTATAGAACCATCTGTGTTCTGCCATATTCTGAAACTTTAGAGACGCTTTATAACGCTATTATTAAACGTGAAAGGCAAGAGGCTCGCCTTCTGAACTATTGATAGCAAAGACTAAAAAAGGAGAAGAAGCTTCCAAACACCACGTCAAAGTGCATTCAACAAGAGCACTCTGCAGGCCTGGCCCTTCACTTTGACTTACTTTACAATGCACGGACTGCTCTGCACAAAGACATAAAGAATGCACTTTGCTATCAGCAGTCTT
>NC_083612.1:1770581-1783081 GCF_963584025.1 Labrus mixtus | reverse complement strand
AAAAATAGTGCCTGTATCATCTGCTCCTTATATAAACACACGGCAGCTGCCAGCAGTCGCTGTGGAGGAGCCCCAGAAATACCCAGCATGCAGCACAATGTGGCATTGATTCCCCGAGCCCTATCGGGACCCTCCAAATGAGTTCAGGACGATTTAATTTCCAAAAACTCAGGTCTGGGTAAGTTACTGACGAAAATCACAGAGAATTCATTTAGCAAAGAAGTGCAATAAGGACACTTCATGAGGTCACATATTGAGATCATGCTAGTCAAAACGTAAAGATCTAGTCGAGGCTTCAAAATGCACAAATCATGTTAAAAGCAAGAAATAATCTACTTCTGGGAAACGTCCAAAGATGGTTTATGGATGCATGTAACGGGTTGTGTGTTTAGAACCCAGAAGCAGCACACCTGAACTACCAAAACCCAGTTAAGGTGTTTACTTAAATGCACAGTATTTAAACTCCGCCACAAGGGGGCTCTCGATCAAAACAATCACAACTGATGAGGTCGAGGCTGGTGGGGAATCATGGGAGTGATTCTCTTTGCCAATCCAAATTCTAAACATTGTATAGAGCAGTCTTCCCCCCCCCCTCCTCTCTAGAGTCGATGCTCACACAGGTCACCATGTGGTGGACTCTGAAGCTTCAGTGTTTATCCAGCTCTGCATGGGTCAGGTCTGGTTTTACCTGATCACTGCTCTCATATCAGACAAACCGAGGGGCATCCAAAACGGCTGTGTGGGGGGTCGCCTTAAAAGCGCCTACCTTCTCTGGTCCAAACAAATCCAGAGCATTCAGGAGCAGAATCTAAAGTTAGAAGGAGGACATACTGACTGCTGCATTGTTGTCAGAGAAGCCAGCACTTCAACATGTTTCCTTAATGATCAGATAGTAAGATACCTTTATCATCTCACTCTCTACACAGCTCACTGAGTGGACCTTTAAGGTTAGGGGAGATTTGGACTGAAAACAGGAAACTGTCTGTGTTTGTGTTGCTTTACGTTTAAAACATTTATATTCTGTTCTCTTTAAGAGTGAGTTTTTGTCAGGTTGTTTTTTCCCTGATCCACAGAGAAGCTAAAGAATCCCTTCGGTCCGGGTTATCTTTGCTTTGTTTTCTGTTTTTATAGTCAGTCACAGTTTTAAAAGGCAGATCTATCGCACTGTTCCGGCAGAAAATAGATGGTGCAGCCAATAAGTCTTTATACAACACGTCTGGCCTGTGAGATAAGAGAGGTGACAAAATGATATACATGCTGTTGTGTATCGGCTTTACTTACAGCAGCAGGGGAGGAGTAAATTTCTCCCCAATGTAAGAAAAAGATAACAGGGGAGTGTAATACTTATTACTGACATGCTGAGTGTCTGTTTCTAAAGAAGCATTATTGATTCCCTGCTGACAAAACTCTGTGTGAAAGACACTTCAGAACCGGCAGGAGAGAATCTCGATGGGATGGACCGGCTGCTTAGGCTGCAGGATGTTCTGTCCTGGAGGTCAGGCGGCAACATATTGATCAGAACAACAGTTTTTTTCTTTTTATTACAGTAAGAGTCCACTTTCTCGTGCACACACACACCAGCGTGCGTGCATGCAGACAAGCACAGCGTCTTAAATAAAAGCACAATTACATGCACATAAAGAGAAGCCGGAGTATATCAGTCGGAGCTGTAAATACGAGGCAGCCAGTGGACAGACTTGGCAGTGGGCCTTGAAATGCTAGCAAATCAATTGAATGCACACACCAAACACACACACACACACACACACACACACACACACACACACTCCTCCCACATAAAAGTAGAAAAAAATAAAAACAGAGTTTTTATTGGACGCCTAGAAACGGTCGGTGATCAAACTCCAACAGCCAAAAGAGCCACAGTGATTTAGTGGAGCGAAAATCCATTATGGCTCCATCCAAAGGTAATGACTTCTTCAGGCCTTCCAGCTGATTCTCCAGAACACGAATTGGAGGGAATAACACACACACACACACACACACACACACACACACACACACACACACACACACACACACACACACACACACACACACACACATTGAACAAATCAGGCCTTTGTAGAGAACAGCGTGAGGTCCTGGAAGATCACACACTGACACCACCTCTCTTTAACCGTTTCAAAGCTTCAATCACTCTCAGTGACGGCGAGCAGCATCTCTATTTACACTGAACTCAAATCACTGTGCAGAACCTGCAGCCTGCTGCCGACACACAACCACCAGCGGAGATTTTACAAAAAAAACGAGTAGATTCTGTACACAGGGGGTCTGGCTTTTTTCAGCATGGGAAGAGTTCTGGTTCCTGTTTGGAGAACATTTTATAGTCCGAGCTGTACTGACCTATTACGTATTAGCAGGCATTCGGTGTGTGCAGGAAAAACCAAGAAGCAGGGGAACGTAATCTGCTCGTAGCACGCCCCATCAGCGATATTCTGACGATGATATATTCATCTCTATAAACAGATATCTGCACAGAAGTGCATCTAAAAAATCAATTACAGATCAAACATTCCTACCTGAGCTACAAATTGCTTCTTGATGCTGTGTCGCAAAAAGCTAATCGAAGTTTGGATTTCCCGACTACCTAAAACGCATCGCAAATTATCGATCCAAACTCAGTTCAACGACCAAACATTTCAAAGTGTTTCTTCTTCTTCTTCTTGAGGACAGATCCAACACAGCTTTCATTTTGACTTTCTTATAAATCTGCATCCTGGTGATATCCTTCAGTGCACGGCTAGGAGTGATGTATTTTGATCTCTCTCTGGTTGCAAACATCACATATCACCAGTAGCATCACTGAAATTGCACCCTGTAAACAACTCTAAAGAGGAATCATTACAGGCCATTAAAACAGCTGCTGACCTGCTGATATCCTGAACACAACATGTGGTTCCAGATAAACATTTCCAAATGCTGACAGCAGAAAAAAATCATTCTCAGCTTTTACATGTTATCAGGTAGATTTTCTGTGAATGCAAAACAACTAATATTACCAGTGGTAGGCTGTGTGCGTATGTGGCATGATCATTTGTATGTACAGTGCTCAAGCCTCCCACAACATTCTGCTCGGCCTCGAAACAGAAACTGCAGAGATGACCGGAGCCCACAATCTAAACATACTGAATGAATCACCGAGTGTTGCCGGAGGAGCATGTGGTGCACAGTGGAGTTAGCCTTTCAATGCACTTCTTTAAAAAGAAAAATCCCAACAGTGTGCAAGAGCGGTTTGGACCAAACATCCAACTGTTCATGTTCATGCATGGAGACGATGCATCTGCAGTAATGCACCCTTCTGCTAACAGTTGTAATGAGTCCTGTAGAAAATGCTGCATGTATTAAAAGACCTCAAAAAACCTCCCAAACACATGAAGCAGGTCTGTCAGTGTAAGAAATAAGGCGATGATGTAAAACAGATTTCCTGGCAGACAAAGATTTCTATTGTTTACTTTATCTCAGGTGGATATTATAAATATTCAACCACTCTGCGGTGTGAAAAATGCATCATCACCCAGCGTGGAAAGGTGCTGTGGATCAAAGGGAATAAGAATGTGGCAGCGGCACGGCAGACGCATCATTAGCAAGCCGCCGGGCAGCTATTAAATCTTATCTCATACATACAAACACAAAGGGCAAACTGACTTTGTGAACCTCTTTTTTTTTTCCCTGAACAGGATGTGTTACTTTGTGTTGCTTGTGTGGAAACACTTTGTTAGCATAGCTTAGCTTCATAAGACTTGCCATGACACAACAAACACGCCCGTGGAGCTTCATTAACTATAAAATCCAGAGCCAGCTGTGGGTCAATGTAATAATTGCCGCCCCCCTAAATAATTACAGCGCGAGAGTTCTTTACGGAGGGTAAGTAACAGACTTTAATCCTGTAAAGTAGCTAATTAAAGGTTGGCAGCTGCTAATGCTACTAGCCTTCCTTCTGGTATTAAAATGAAGGGCGTGCATGGTGGCTGCTTTTTTTAATTTATGTTTTGAGAGAAGGAATGATAAATGCTGGAAACGAACAGACACAAGCAGACTGAATTAAATGAAAACCAAAAAAGAAAGTCAGAATGTTAGCGAGGATCCTTGCAGCTTGTCTTCAAGGCACACGGAGCTGTGAGTTTTGGTGAGTGAAACAGAAGCTCACCCACATCAAACCAGTGAAGCCTGCCAACTGATAACAGCTGCATTTCGGTGTGGGCAAACGTTAGCACCTGAACCCCGGGACCTGAGCATCTATACCTTCCTCTCCCCTCTATCTGCTCGGCTGTCTGTTTTCTAGATCAGAGCGACCACGTCGGACAGAGCCAAGCAAAAAAAAAAAAAAAAAACCTGGAGCTGACACAAAATGAAAGCTCAGCATGCACAAAAAGCCATATTAATCCTATTGAGCTCTTCAGCATGATCGACAGCACAGAGTCCACTAATTAATTCTACACAGCAGACACAGTGAAACGCACGGTGCAGAGACCTCATCTGCATGCACGCTGCCCTTTAGTATTGATCCAGCTGTATGTGTGCATGTACGGGTAATTGCAAATGTATGGCTTTCTGCAGGATTAAACTGCAGATTCTCTGAATATTACTGTCTTACATCATTCATTCCACAGGGGGAGAAAATCTTTTCCCTTCCAAATGAATTCCTCTATGATATGCAACATGAGCCTAGCTAAGCGTCTGGACTTCTACAGTATCAGCATATGTGTACATTTTGTGATGAACAACGGTCTTTTGAAGAGGAGATTAGCTGCGAGGATGGACTCAATGGCGCAGTGATGCAACGTGCAGAAAGGCAACATAAAAACAAAGCTATCTGTCTGCCCGCCTTGTCTGCTCATCTGACTATCTGTGCAGACTTACCTTTCATACCGAATTTGGAGCGCCGGCCGTATTTGTTGATGAGAACAAATAGGACGAGGAGGAGGACGCAAGCGAAGCCCGCCAAACCCACAGCGATGGAAACCTGAGAGAAATAAGGGAGCACTGTTAGATTCAAGCAGAAATAAAAATGCTGTGTTCACATCATAATCAAGATTTACAGATTTCTGATCACCTCAAATACTGAACATCATATAGATTGTGATAACCGTTTCTGTTTTCATAGATTGCAGCAGCTGCCTTTGCTGCGATGTATACAAGTAGACAGGATGCAATTTAAATATGACGCTGGAGTGAAAGCCACATTTACAGCCGGGTAAGTTTGAGGAAATAATACGAAGCTGCAACGTTAAAGTTACAAGCCTTTAATGAACGGTACAACTGGTAATATGCGTCCATATTAGTTAAATAGTGAGACTTACTGAGCGCTGTAGTGGATGCATTTTAGTGAAGACTGCTGCTTTTTTAGTTTCCACAGCACAATGTACTTGTTAACACCATCATCAGGATTTAATGTTCTAATCTTTAATGCAATGGAAAGCATCCAACGAGCAGCTGTTTTCACGCCTGCTCTGACTGTTCACTAAACCAACCTTTAAAGAATTATTTTTACTTTCACGCAGCAGACAATGTGGGCTTGTCATAACCAACCAAAGCCTGTCAAATGTTGTGTAGCCACTCGTCACCACTTGGGGCTGTAGCTCCGGTCAGTGGCTGTTTCCATCCGGCCTAATGCCGCACTATGACCCTGAAGTAAACAACAGGACAGTGGAAGAATGGCGTCCTGTAGTGTGGGGCAGTGTGTCAGTATTTAGATCTATAAAATGAAGAGAAAGTCATATGTGGGCTGTGTCAGGTTAAACTGGCATATCGACCAGAGCAATGTGTAACCACACTAACCACAGGCATGTGGACGTTAACCTGCAAGACTGAAGGCTGGTTTTGATAGCAATGCTAAAGTTAGCCATGTTGGAAAAAAAAATTTGACATCGTTTACAGACGGCCAATTCAACACATAATGCACTTCCCTCGTTTTGTTCGGTACGTGTTCTCACCTACGGCAAACAGAACTCCGGTGCAGTTGGAAGCAAACCGAGACCCCCATTTTTAAGCCGACCAGGGTTTGTTTGAGCGTTCACACCAACCCAAAGCTAACGGACTATCTGACAAAGAGCACCAGAGTTCATTCAAACGGACCAAACTGCTCAGGTGTGAATGCATAAGAAGGTGCAGGTAACGTCCAAGAGTAAAAAAGTTAAGCCAATGCTGAAATGCCTCAAGCTTGCTTTCGTATCAAAATGTGAGCAGGGCCAGAATTCTGTTTAGTTTGAAGTCAATGTGAAAATGGTTCTACTTTGACTCCAATCAGAACCTCAGAAAACAAGAATCTGTTCTCAATCGTCACTCTGAATTATTCTGCATCAAGTTTATCTTGGAAATGTTGGTCTAATTTACAGAATAATAGATGATGTAGCAGGGTTGTACTTAGGGGCGTGTCCACCAAAGACTGTATAGAACATGGACATTGTCTCAGTGACGTCACCCATTGGTTTCTGTAAAAGCGTTATGAAGGCCAGTGATGGTGGCCACCATATTGGAAATGCTGACTTTACTTAACTTTAGTAGACCTGAGGTGGGCCTTAAGCCTCCTGGCAAACAGCTACAAGGTGTCCAACTGTCTGTCAATTTGACCACGCCCCTAATTATGCAAATATATGAGTAACTCTAAGGCTTGAACAACTCTAAACAGTTGGGTTATAAAATTCAGCCCCTGTATGTTTTGTACCAATAAGGAAATGGGCTATTGATACCAAATATTTTCTACCAGGCTGTAAACAAGAGGGCATAAAGGGGATTCTCTGGCCTTTGCAGCCAGCCTCATGTGGACACTCAAGGAACTGCAGTCTTTGGCACTTAAACAACAGAGGTTGCTGCTTGGTGGCTACCTGTGACGACACGTCTCTATCTCAGCAACTTGTTTGTATTAATGCAGGCAGACCAATGCAACAGCATAGTCAAGTCAACCTGCATTGGCGTCGCTTATTAAATATTAAAATTGGACAGCCAATTAAGAAAGACTGCAAGAAGATATTTAAGAAACCAATGGATGACGTCAAGGTGGCTCGGCCACTTCCTGTACACTGTTTGTGGTCATATCAGCTCACGGGTAGGACTAATGCATCACTGTACAGTAAGGACCTGACGCAGCATGAATTCAACCAGGAGACAGAACACACTGTGAAATCTCACCTTGGTTTCCTGCTAGAGCATTTTAAAATGTCTGCCAAAATCTCTTTCTATAAACACAACTACAGTGGAAGACCTCACTTGTGTGAAAAAACACGAGATCTCTTGTTATGTAACATTAAAAAAAAAAGCTGCAGCAAAGTGCTTCCACGGTCAACATCATTAGCGTACAAACATACAACTTATAACAATGACTTGAACGTGTTTTCTTCTATTCTTAGTGCTTAAAGTCTACACACAATGCAAACCGCTACTAAGGTCCTCTGACAGATTAGACCCACTTTATATTTGTGTTGCACCGCGCAGCAGCTCGGTGTCGAGTCCACAGGCGACATCTTTAGCAGCTGTTTCATCAACATCATTAAGGAGAGAACTCACCCCAAATGTGTCTTCATCTGGTCGGCCTAACTCTCCGTCTGATGGCGTTGAAGGAACTGCAACAGAAGAAAGAAAAACACAGAGCGGGCATGAGAAGCTGTAATGAGAATAAATCTTTAATGGCTGTGGTTTACGCCAACACTTATGTACTGTCAATATCTGTACAAAGCCAAACAGCCTCGTTATTATGAGATAGCTTTAAGCTGGAAATGTTATTTTGGGCCTACTTATTTTTATTTTCATCCTTCCTTTTTTGAGGAATAAATAAAAGTTTAATTTTCTCTTGACGTGGACTGAAATTCTCCTCCTTCTAGGAAGGAAGTGCATTGATGTGAAAAGAAGGAACCTTCCCTCGCCTTAAAGGATGAGACAGTGTTGATGCATGATTAATATTTAATGTCTGAAGTTAGAGGCCTGCACAGCCTGGAATGCACACTACTGCTTATCACCTGTCTCAAGGATTATACCAAAACTTTAAAGGTCACATATCCTCCTCCTCTTCTTCAGTGTAAATAAGTGTCAGAGCTCCTCTTCAACATGTGTGTGAAGTTTCTTGTTCTAAATCCACTCTGATCCTGTATTTGATCATGTCTATAAACCCCTCTATTTCAGCCCTGCTCAGAACAGGCTGTTTCTGTGTCTGTACCTTTAAATATGTAAATGAGCTGTGTCTGACCACGCCCCCTCTCTGGAAGGGCTTGGGTGTACTCTGTGCTTTCTGGCTCCATGTCCTATTGTTTACGGTGAGAAGGCAGACTCAGAGGGCAGAACAAACACCTAGCTGTGGGAGTGTCACCCACCTGGGGGAGGGGCTACTGCCCTTTGTGATGTCATGAAGGGAAAACCTCCAAACGGCCTGTTTGAGCACACATTTTCTAAAAAGTGGAGCAGGCAGAAGACAGAGAGGATGGACTTTTCTCATCATTGGGGGGTTTGTAGACGGATTAGAGACACATGTTAGAGTTATAGTGGTGAAGTGTGTTTTGAATAATATGTGACCTTTAAATGTGCTTTAAAATCGGATTCAAACCCGAGATAAAAGTAACATAGAGCAGTGTTTTATAATAGTTACACCAATGCATGCTCAAGCTTGTACATAGAAAAAGACAAAGACTTGAAACGGCTTTTTGAAAACTAAACACAACAAAGTGAAGGAACACTGAAAAGAAGCGTAAAAAGCCAAGAGCACCAAATGTTAAAGAAGATTAAACCAAATCAGCTGTAAAATGCATCCAGACAACTCAAAGTTGACGTCTTTATTTAAAATAAAAAATAAATACTGGACCCATCTTTTCAGACAGAAGCGGAGCCTGCTGGACTCAGGGCAGCCGACAGATCTCTCAAGTCTACAACGGTTAAATCAGGACTTGTATCCACGCTCAACAGGAAACAGGAAGTGCCTTGAGGAGCACTTCATGAAGGACATTAAAGTGTGAGTTGTTTTTTTTATCTTAACAACTACCTCTATGATAAACTAGTGCTGCACCCTTTAAATAACTATTATAACACTTCTCTGAGATTCTTTTGTCGCTATGAGCATGAACAGGAGCGAGCCACTTGAGCGTCATGGTGACCTTGATGCGTTGCGTGTACAAAAAGCGCTCAAAGCAACCGCTTAAAGAGGGGTAAGTGCTCAGAAAAAACACGGGCCCTTCATTTCATAACATCATCATGAAATCAATGTCTCAAAGCAACATTAAGTAGGAATTCAGTTTGGTGCGCTTTGGCGCCCACCAAAGGTCTCTGAGTGTAACTGCATTGTTATAAAACACACGGAGCGCTGTTACGCTTTCCTCTCAACGTGCATTTGTTGACAAGCAAAGGATGGTGAAGAGGGGCTTTCCTTATCCAGAAATGTTTCCTCTAAAGTCTTAAATAAAGGTTTTATCATAGAGTATCAAAACATGCTTCCTGTTTCTTTCAGTGCAGATGCAGCGAGGCGTGGTGTTTAAAGTGACTCTGTACTGGGAGCTTTATTTGATTGAGTACACGGATAGCCTCTGCTGTCGTTTGTGCTATGGCAGCATTTTTCGACAAGGCAGCACATCTGGACACAACACTGGCAATGATGTTGTTAGAAGCCAAAGAGCCATGTCGACTAACAAGGTCTAATATTTCCTCTAGTCCGGCTTCTTGCTCTCTCACTCACTCTTCAACCCTCTCTGTCCTCTTCCTCAGCCGTCCAAAAATCCACTTCTTCAGTGTTTCTGAACATATATCTGGGTAACCTGAGAGTCTACTGACCCACAACATGTGAAATAAACCATCCAGTCCTTTGTTTGTGGTCTGCATAAGTCTTACAACACAGAGGAAAATGCTCTGTTTCTAATGTGCTCTCCTTGTGATGTCACAGTGGGATTCTGGTAAAAAAGAAAATCCCTCCCCTCCCCTGGTATCTCCACCCATGGACTCCACCCCCAGACTAGAACAAAACTTTTGAGCAGGTCCACTATTTTTATTCTCTCTACAGAGGAGTGATGTCTACCAGGAAAACTCGGGGGGGGGGGGGGGGGGGGGGGGGGGGGGGGCGGGGGGTCATTACATTTAAAGAGACACACACACCAAAACAGAGCGTTCTGAGAGAGCTGGTTTATACAGGGTCACAAACCTCCTCTGGTGCTTGATTCATGTTATATTTTGAACAAAGCACAGCACAGATGTTTCATTTAGACTACAGGGGACTGTTTGAAAAGGTGGAGGAGGGGACTGTTTGAAAAGGTGGAGAAGGGGGAGAATATGTCCTCTTTAAGCAGTTTCAACACACGCTCAGGAGGTAGGACACGTGTTTACATCCATGGTTTACAAAATTCCATGTTACAAAATGACAGGTGAAGCAAAATCTGATTCTTAAATTGCACTGGTCGTCCACTGGTCCACTGTTATAAACAACATCACCCTATACAGTGAATTTCCCAGACTTTAACCTGCAGCTTTCACACGTCAGCTTTCCTTTACTTCAGGCGGAAATTCTACAAGGAGGGCTGGAACGAAGAGGTCAGGTCGACAAATGTGTGCATGTATGAAAACGCCATTTATGTTTAATTAAATTCCACATGCCATAACGCCACAGGTACGATTTTTAGCTAACAGCAGAAATCTGAGCATGAGGACAGAGACTCAGTCCTACGATGAAAATGAGCTGGTGTCAGGGAAACTCCAGTCTGAGGCCTCCAGCCAGGACATCACAGAGTAATTGTGGGCAAATTAATGGCCACATGGTAGACTGGCTGCCACTGGCTCAGGCACACACAGTCTACTGCAGTGATTTGCTCAGTGTGTGTGAGTGTGTGTGTGTGTGTGTGTGTGCCCTAACTACCATCTCTCTCTCTCCTCTCCTCCCTCGGCCCTCCTCTCTCCTCAGCAGCATTAGTATCAGTCAGCCTGTCACTCTGCCTTCTCCGCCTGAACTCCCTCACACACAGCCGCTGTAATGTTTCACACTCACACTCACCTAAACACCTCACCTCACCTGCCTCGCTCCAAGCAGCTGTGTGACTGTGAGTGTGAGTGTGTGTGTGTGTGTGTGTGTGTGTGTGTGTGTGTGTGTGTGCGTGGTACTGCCTGCCTAATGCAGCTCGCCACGCCAGCCCGCTTCCATCCATCTCCTACCCCTGGCCGCGCCGCAGCTTTATAATCCACGGCTGATTAGAAAGAATGGCCAAATATGGAGATGGAAGAAGACTCTGATGAAGGTCAGAGATCAGACCGGCCTACTTTGTTTAAGCCATCAGATGTGAGGCTGCCACAACAGCCGGAGGCCCAACCACACATCACACACAGGAGATTGAATGTGTGAGGCAGCCAAAGCATATCGTTCCGGCAGTCTGACTGCACTCACTGCTTCACACACACACACACACACACACACACACAGACACACACACACACACACACCACCAGCTACAGGGGTGGGAAACTTGTTTGTTTACACCGTGGCTTATTAGTCAGAGGGTTACATAAGAATTAACGTTAAGAAAGCTGAATTTCAGACACTATTTCTATTAAATAAATCACTTAAACATGAAGTGGCGTTTAGCTCATTTGTCCGATGGCTTACTGGAGCCACTGGGGGACGTCTGTCGGCCTTGACGTTTCTATAAATGTGCATTTGACCCAATGGTAAGAATTTGGAGGGAGGTGTTGCTTTGACAAAAACAAAGCCAGAAATCTTGAGCGTTTCATGTGTTTGTCTTCTAAATAAAAACTGGAACTGTCGGCATGCCCATCTAACGATCTCGCCGCCCGTAGAAGAACGCCAGAGATAGCTCCACGGCCAATGGGAAGAACCTTCTTCAGTATATTTGGACATTATAGGTCTGATCAAGACGGGCACATCATCTGTGTACACCCAGCAGTCACCTCCGCTCTCAAAAAAATGAAGCCAATGGGGAAATGAAAAAGACTGCAGTTCCTTGAGTGTCCACTTGAGTCCAGCTCTAAAGGTCCAGAAGTCCCTTAAGCACATATACTTATATAATCTTTTTTTTTTAATGATTGCTAAGAGTTCTGCATAATAAGGGGCGTGGCTGATCCGACTGACAGATGTTTGTCAGGAGGCTTAAGGCCCGCCTCAGCTCCACCCCCTTAGCATGTTACTACGTTGACCCAAAGTCAGTTTTTGTACAGCATTTCCAAAATGGCGACTTCCATAGTTAGGCTTCAGAAACCAATGGGTGACGTCTAAACTACCTGTACGGGAGCTGAGCGTTGATACTATAAATTACAGGGTTTAGACTAATTATTAAAACTAATTATATACTCGCACTACAGCATGTTATCATGAACATTAGCATAACAAGCAGATTTAAGACCATAGACTGTAAATCGTGGATAAAGCCTGAGTGATGTCACCCATAGGTGTCCATCCATGTATATCTATGGCGGCCGATATTGTGGAAATGCTGACTCTCAAAGTCTCCATCAATCTATCGACAGGCACCGAGGTGGAGCTGAGGCGAGCCTCCTGACAAACCGTT
>NC_083612.1:1755581-1765581 GCF_963584025.1 Labrus mixtus | reverse complement strand
CTCTTGCTCGGAATAGACAGAGAAATCTCCTCTGCATGAACGAGCACAGAGAATCTCTTTCTGACATACAGAAACACACCTCTAAATCCACAACGCCGCCAAGCTGAGAGGCAATTTATCACTTTAATACCATCAGATACATTTCATGAACAATTCATCCCCTGATTTGTCTTTGCAATGAGTCACTGTTGCAGCTACATCATCAAAAGGAAATATTTGGCAGACGGTAATACCTGGCAGTCTCTCTCTCTCTCTCTCTCTCTCTCTCTCTCTGTCTGTTCTACATACCAGCCGCCCCCTCACCAAACCTACCCAGCCACCTCCACACACACACACACTCACACACACTTATAAGGCGCCATTGATTTGTCTGTAACTGGGTCTCAATGAATGTCGTTTCTATAGGCACGAGTGAGCAATCCTGCTAATATGGCGAGATAATGTTTGCACATGTGATGTCATTAAGAGAATCCTGCAGCCACACAGATGCTGTTTTGTGCAGCACGTTAATCAATGAAAGCTGTTTCCACACATGCACGCCTGAAAATGTCATGTCAGCCCAACCCTGAAATCTTTCTGAGTTGCTCTATCACACGCTCCTTTAAAGGAGGAGATTTTCACCAATGGACAGAAGGGCTGGGGAGTCTCCAGTTGCAAGACATGATGTAAAGATTGAGCCACAAAAGTCAAAGTGTAATGTTAACAACCTATCCAAGATGGAGGATGAAGCCACAGAGTCTACAACTCTACATTTCTCTTATCAGACTCTTTCATCCAAAGTGACGTACATCAGAGAGTAAGAACAACACAAGCAAGGATCTAGAAAAAAGGGAACAATGTCAGTAAGAGCAAACGATCAGCTTTGAGTCTGATTGGACACACAGGTGCTGACAGGAAGTGACCAGAGGCAAAGCACAACATTGAGGGCAGTTCTTGAGAGCTCTAATCAGTATAGAAACCATCTTATAAGTCGTCGTTATCAAACAAAAACCATCGTCATCACCATCATCATCATCAATAATATGGAGACCATCATCATTAAGTTAGTAGGTATTCATGAAAGAGCTGGGTCTTTAGCTTTTTCTTAAAGGTGCAGAGGGACTCTGCAGAGTCTGAGACGCTGATGACAGTGTTTGCAATTATATCAATGATACGTGTAATTGGATGTATTCATGGTATCAATAAAAGAGCGCCTCCACACACACACACACTCATAAGGCACCATTGATTTGTCTGTAACCAGATTCTAACCCAGACGGCCAGCTTGAAGGACAACAGCCTCCGTACATGAAGTGGGCGCACACTAACCACTAGGCTACCAGCGCCCCTAATCAAAAATCTTTAACACCAATTTGAGTGACTTTTAGTTGGACCTGATGTCATATGACCCGGACTTTATTCTTTACCTTTATTGTACTGCACTTAAACACTGTGTTGGATTAATTTATAAACAATAGTCAATTTAAATCGTATTAAAAGTCGTTGTCAGTTTCAGCATTGGTTATGATAACTGTGACCGGAGGGCTGCAGAGTGGAACGCTTCTGTTTTAAAAGCAAATAATCATCGAGGACAGAGATGGAAAAAAAAAACATTTATTAGTGTTTGAAAGCTGTCGTTTCATAAATTGCCTTGGTGATATTGTTCCTGCTAGACAATAGTGACAATAAAGTCATTCAATTGAACTAAAGGCTATGGCGTGTGTGTGTGTGTGTTTGAACGTGTTGGTGTGGGGGTGTGAGCGGAGCTGTGAATTTGAGTGCAGGAAGAAAGAGAAAAAGATAAAGTTGAGAGAGAAAGAATCGGAGAGGAGGGAGGACGATGGGCATGAAAAGCTGCTCAGCCTGAAGACAGAAGGAGAGGAAAAAAGAGAGAGAGAGCAAGAAACAAAATTCTCCCGTTGATGGACAGTTAGGGGCCGATCCATTTTCCCGTCGGCGTGGCTGTCAGCCCGGTCTCAGTCAATACAATACAAATCAGTACAGCGCTCCGTACTGGTCCGTAACAACACAGTGTCCTCGTGGAGCTCATACAGATGACAAGCTTTGATAAGTACACGGCTTTGATCAGAGAGAATACAAGGCCAGTTGTGCTATGTTATCTAGCGGTAACACTGGTGGCTCATTAGAAATGCCATGTTGCAGCCTCAGACTACAGATAGGACATCATGGCTGCCGGTGACAAGGAGAGCAACACAGGACAGACCTCCCTACATATCCCCTCAGGGCTGAACTACACTGTGATTAGGATTTGAACCTGGAAGAAGCAGCACAGAGATTCTTCTCCAGATTAAAGTCACCACATGGACTCAAAGGTTTTTTGCAGCTTCTATAAGGGAACTGATTTGATTTCGGCACCCCCTCTGGACAAAGATGTACTGCTTATCTTGTTGCTGGTTGTGTCTTGTAGCAAGCGGCAAGCTCAAAAAAAAGAAGAATGAAGGCAATGCAGATGTGCAAAAAAACAAACTCTGCAGTTCCTTGAGTGTCCACTTGAGGCCGGCTGCAAAAAGCCCCTGAAGACCCATTAACACATGTAAAAATAAATAAACATGTTTAAAGTCTGGTTAAAAAAACAGTTTTACAGGAGGAATATGTTATTTATAGTTCACCCCTTTTGATTACATTAAGGCAAAGATTTATGCATAATTAGGGGTGCGGCCGGTCCTGCATTTGGATCATCGGCAGGGGTTTGATAGTGCATGTAGGACGACATGTGAGTAAGAAGTAAGGCGCAATCTTCAAAAAACAAACTAGAAACTAATTATGTGAGCTGCTACACACCCTGTAGCCTCGCTGCTACAAACATGGCAGCTAGTAGCTGCTACAAGCTATGCAGCAAATGAGGGATAAGGCATTTTCACAAAGGTGGAAGTCAGTGCGTTTTTCTAAATCGAGAGTTTTATGTTGTGCCTATAGCACTAAAGAAAAAAAAACACATGAAGTTATGCAAGTCCACAAAGCTGAGGGCTATTGTTTGAGACAGCAGCAGGACAAAGGCTCTGCAGAATGTGCATTGTGGTTAATTACAGTCCCTCCAAAATGGGAAACTCATCTTTGAATGCAGAGAATGTTACTTGACGGCTGGTAATTTCCCTGTCAATCAGATTACTCTCTAATCAGAGAAGCAGTTTGAGCTATTTTATGACATTTTCCACAGACAATAGGCTGCACAGGGGAGGAAATGTAATTACCATCAGAGCATGTGGTGAAAAATTAATAAGTTAATTTGCAGCACCAGCAGAGAGTGTCAACAGAAAGGGAAACTGCCTGGAGATGTACATCCATAGCGTCCGTGTGGAGGAAGCCCTGAAGACCAAGATGTTGCAAAGTCAATCTGTCATTCCTGCATAGTCCTTAGCAGCTCTGCTTCAGTGGGGGAGCGTTTGAATTGGTGACAAATCTCCCCCCTGTCCTGCAGCGTGATGCATTGCAAACAGCCACAATAGATTGTGCTCTACATCAGCTAGTGCGCTACAAAGAGAGAAAAATGTCAGGCACCTTTGATAAATATTGGCTGTGAATACAGTCTGTCCCAAATCTTCCCGGGGCTAATCCACAGGGTGAACTTATGTAAGAGCTGACACGCATGCTGTAATTCACAGGCGGGATATAGTCAGCACATTGTGACGCTTACCCAATCATTGCTGAGGGTTATGTTTTTTTATTCTCTCTTGTCTCTTTGCGCTCAGATCATGGCTAAGCTTTCATGGGCTGGAGGGTTTATTCTTGCTAATTGGCGACATCAATTTCACTTGGATTGTGACTCTGCAACACCTCATTGCATTCTAAATGTACCTGCATAATTCTCCTGTTCTGCGTGATAAAGGAGGTTTTTTTTTTTCCCCCTGTTGTGAATTATTCTTTTACACTGTCACCGTCATTAATACAAGATTTATATTTCAGCCTCCAACACGAGTCCATCAAAGCTGCCATGAGAGAGAAGAAACCCAACAGACTGTTCCCGGCTCCGAGCGTTCAGACGGGTACAGACTACATCGTCAAAAACAGACATTTGTCTTCCTGGACCTCCTCGTTCTTTAATTCAAGTGAAGTAAAACGAAAAACTCACCAACTAGCACTTTCCTCAACAACCAAATGTATACTTTAGTTTTTGCTCTGATGCAAGCGGCTGCTAATGCTAAGAGATAATCAGAGGATAAACAGTAAGTGTTCCCTTTAAACCTTTTATGGAGTCCGTCAATTAAAACAGTTTCAAATCTGCAGCCTTTAAACTCTAATCTATAACAGTACAGTTAATTCTGTGATTTATTTGTGGCTTTTATTTTAAAGATGTAACAGTGCATAGAGTCAGAAAATGGAGAAGGAGAGTCAGGAACAACATGCGGGAAAGGAGCCACAGGTAGGACTCGATCCCACCTGTCCGCTCTCCAGGACCTGAGCCTCCTTACATGGGGCGCTCGTACCAACTGCTAGTCCACCACTGCCCCGAGACGTTAATATTTAACCATTTTTTTCATTTACTTCTCAAAATATCTTACATCATACACCTCACAGCGGGAGACGATTCATGTCAGAGTGGAGAACAGGAAACATAATGCAGCAGTTTCAATGTGTGCAGGCAGATCCGACAGGTCTCATGCAGTTGTTCGCCCGTCACTGGATATAAACGTCACCACCCCGTTCCGCTCGCTCTTGAGGAATTCTCCTGAATACATCCTGCTGCGCTCAGAAATCAGTTAACCCTGACTTTACACGGACAATTTACTATGTGGCTGACAGGAAAGAGTCTAGTTGAGTCTAGCTGTGTCTGACCACGCCCCCTCTCTGGAAGGGCTCGGGTGTACTCTGGTCTTTCTCGCTCCATGTCCTATTGTTTACGGTGAGAAGGCAGACTCAGAGGGCAGAACAAACACCTAGCTGTGGGAGTGTCACCCACCTGGGGGAGGGGCTACTGCCCTTTGTGATGTCATGAAGGGAAAATCTCCAAACGGCCTGTTTGAGCACACATTTTCTGAAAAGTGGAGCAGGCAGAAGACGGAGAGGATGGACTTTTCTCATCATCGGGGGGTTTGTAGACGGACTAGAGACACATGTTAGAGTTAGAGGAACATGGAGAAGTGACCTTTAAAGGAGAGAGTGGGTCAGTGAGAGGAGATACGAGACTTAGTTTGAATTAAAAAACATAATCTTGTGAATCTGGAAGGTCATGGCTTCGGTTGGATATATTGAAAAAGTTACCACATGCATCCAAAGAGTTAGAAATCACAATGCTGACCTTTAATGAGTACCATATGTATCACTTTGAAATGTTGAAATTAAACGGTAACTTGTTCTCCATTCCCAATTTCATTTGCTAAAACAAATTATGTTTTATGAATAAATCATCATGACGGTGCTGGCGCTGCACTGTTTTTCAAACATTATTACCTCTGGCTTTCTGTTGACTCTTCACATTCACAGTCAGCAGTGTGTTCAGAACAGGGCTGACTGCTGCTGACTATCTGGACCAGCTCGTCTCTGAACAAACAGGTGCTGCAGACATTGATGTATGCCTCACTAAATAATTGACTGGCAGCCGCCTCACAATGAAGCTGTCAAGTGAACAAATGTCACATCGACACTTGGAGTTAATACCACCCTTCCTTAAACGGCGCTGTCTGTCAGTAAACTGGAAAATCAATCGTACCAGAAACTATGAGGATTTGACCCAACCGTGGTGCACGTAGTTTAGACATCACTCCTGTGGTCAGCAGCAAGATTTCACTACTGTTTGATCCGCACAGCTTCAGACAAACCCAATGTCCCGTCTTCAGCCTTCAGTCAGCATCCATGCAGAAAGAAACACGACTCCTGATGATTATCTCGGTTACTGCACGCTCGATGGAGGCTGTGACTCATTACAAATGTCCACGCTGAATTCAACACTTTGCAAACCTCTACTGACCCTGCATTAATCTTGGATAAACAACATGACACATAAGCCCGGTCATACCAGTGGAGAAGCTTCAGTTTGTCATTCCAACACTTTGATCCAGACTGAAATAAATCACTTTATCTCCAGTTCTCCCACAGGAACGGGATTGATATGAAGTTGCCTTCTTAGCGCATGTTGCATTAAAAGTTGGTGCAGATTGTCATGCTGTATGGAGAGCCCATGAAGGAAGAATGTGTGACTTTTTGATCCAGTAGATGTCGCCCTTGAGCACCAGCATGAAACCAAAACAAACTTCTGTTTGGCCACGCCTCCTCCATACTGAAGCCTCCGCCCTCCTCCAGAGACACACCTCTAACCCCTCTCCATTCGAGTTCACACAAAGGAGTTATCAATTTGAACACACCGTAATTAAACACCATTAAGTGCGAGCAGCGGACAAAATCGTCTTTGGCTCGAGCTGCAATCACCTGTGTCCTGCATTGTTGTGTTAGCATGCTAATGTTAGCGCTCTTTAGTTAGCTCGTAGCTTCACATTAGCTGTGTCCTGCATTGTTGTGTTAGCATGCTAATGTTAGCGCTCTTTAGTTAGCTCGTAGCTTCACATTAGCTGTGTCCTGCATTGTTGTGTTAGCATGCTAATGTTAGCGCTCTTTAGTTAGCTCGTAGCTTCACATTTGCTGTGTCCTGCATTGTTGTGTTAGCATGCTAATGTTAGCGCTCTTTAGTTAGCTCGTAGCTTCACATTGTTGTGTTAGCATGCTAATGTTAGCGCTCTTTAGTTAGCTCGTAGCTTCACATTTCATGTAAACTGACACAGAATGAGCGTGATCTAAAAACTCTTACTAACATCCAAATAATCAGTGAGTATGTTCTTCTTCTTCTTCTCTAGTTCTTGACTAAAACAGCTTTTATACACAAGGGGAGGAGCCGGCCGTCCCGTCCATGTAAACACGGCTCTGACAACAACACAGCCAGCGGGACTCGAGCTTCTCCCTCATTGTAGACAGTCATGACTCAGAGACACATTTACACAGGACAGACTTTATGATTTATTGATGTGGAACATACTCTTTAACCTTTAACCTTCCAAAGGTCAGTGAACATGTAACGTAAGATGCGGTGGAGAAGATGCACTTTTAATAACTATTTTTACATCCAACCATTCTGTTCCGTTGCCACAAATATACATAAAAAGCTGACCTGAAGCAGCAGCAGCACTTTTTAACATCTTTTCTCCCTGATTAGGTCATAATAGTAGTTAATATAAATTGCCTGATATGACTGTGCTTCCCCTTTAAAACTTTAATATCCAAGAAATGTAGCACTATAGGTCAATTATAAATGAACCAGCATTAATCACACCGAGGGTTAAAATGTTTATTTTAAACTGAATGAATGTATTCTTATATTAAATAAAAGCCTCTCTGAGTACACCGTGTTTACTTTGTGATGAAGCATTATATATTTACTTACATGTCGTTGTTTTCACAGCACGCACACACCTCGGGCAAAGCTAGTTAATTTAATCTTTAAACAAAAACCATTTGAGATCCCTAAAGCTTCACCGTTGACCTCGATTGTGTTGAACAATAAAACTGTGCAAATATGAGATTAATTAAACAAATTAGTCTGAATGAGCAAATATTGTGTGTCAACAAACCTTCTTTAACAGGGCAAATGGGCAGCATCAACATGAACTATAAGGGAATAATGTTTGCCTATTAATATGCTAATTTAAGCCCAGAGGTGCACAAAGTGAGGGCGAGTCATCTTTAAGGAGAAGCAGAAATGTTTAAGTGTGGTCAAAGTTATTCTGTATACTGGCTTTTCACTGCAGACGGGTGGATGATGCATTAAAGTTTTAAAAAGTGGGAGAAGTTGGACTCACATTGGACATTGAGCTGGATGGAGGAGTTGGTCATCCCCACCACGTTCTCCGCGATGCAGGTCAGCTGGAAGTTGTTGTCATCGCGACTGATGTTGGAGAGAGTCAGGTTGATAGAGTGGATGTTCGGCCAGTATACATTAGACTGTGGAAAGAAAGGAGACAGAAAAGAAGAATATAGAAATTCAGTAATGTGGAGGATAAAAAGAGTACTAAACTATAACAAGGGTTTAAAGGAGCAGTATGTAACTCTGACCCCTAGTGTTTAAAATGGTTACTGCAGTCTAAATTCTAAACATCATAGAGAGCTGTCTCCCTCCCCCCCCCCCCCTCCTCTCTAGAGTCCATGCTCACTCAGGTCACCATGTGGTGGACTCTGAAGCTTCAGTGTTTATCCAGCTCTGCATGGGTCTGTAAACCTTTCTGTGTTCTAACCTCTCTCCATTTTTCAAAAGCATCTCCAATATTGATCCTAGTTTGAGCACGTTTCTGCTCGTGGAGCTTATTAGAAACATGCAGAGGCTTTTTAGGTCAGGTACAATCACTTCTATCTGAACCACTTCTCTTGCCGCTTCCATCACTGCAACACCTGTTGACCTGATAACTGCTCTCATATCTGGCAAACCGAGGGGTGTTCAAAACGGCCGTGTGGGGGCGTGTCTTAAAGGCGCCTACCTTCTCTGGTTCAAACAAATCCAGAGCATTCAGGAGCAGAATCTAAAGTTAGAAGGAGGACATACTGGCTGCTGCATTGTTGTCAGAGAAGCCAGCACTTCAACATGTTTCCTTAATGATCAGATAGTAAGATACCTTTATCATCTCACTGACTGGACCTTTAAGTTAGCCGTACATAATGCTTATGATTCCCTCCTTGTCCTTAGTCGACCACGGTACCCAACACTTTACTCATCCTGATGAGCTACACTATCTGTCTCCCCTGAGACATCGGGCCTGAGGCTGAGGTAACTTTCATCTGTAAAGTCACTGAGAGCATTAAAGACACGGATGACAAACGCAGCCGCACAGTTATTTCACAAACTGCTGCTCTCCTCTCCGTGCTGTTTATCTCTCTGCTGCTGTTTTAGATGCAACGCCCCTGAGGCCCGTCTCAGAGAGCCAGATTAGCGAGTTAGCTAACTCACTGTGGGTTCAGCCCGGGCTCCTCAGTCTTAAACAAAACCAGCTTAGTTTGAACAGCAGCATCTCCATAATAACACACATATTGATTAGAGAGCTTCAAAACAGCTTGATCAAAGGCTCCAGCTGTTCTCCAGATGTTGATAAGTGTGTTAGATTGACTTAATTTTTGATTATTTGACACGAGCCATAATCTTTCAGTCATTCAAGTCAGGGTGAATATTATCCTGGAGCTGTTTCTCATGGATACACAAAATGAAAAAAAAAAATCGTTGAAAATCTTTGCTATTGACTCGAGGCAGAGAGCTAGCAGCATCCACCTAAACCCTGAAGGCCAGGGTCATTACATTTAAAGAGACACACACACCAAAACGGAGCGTTCTGAGAGAGCTGGTTTATACAGGGTCACAAACCTCCTCTGGTGCTTGATTCATGTTATATTTTGACCAAAGCACAGATGTTTCATTTAGACCACAGACTGTTTGAAAAGGTGGAGGAGGGGACTGTTTGAAAAGGTGGAGGAGGGGACTGTTTGAAAAGGTGGAGGAGGGGACTGTTTGAAAAGGTGGAGGAGGGGACTGTTTGAAAAGGTGGAGGAGGGGACAGTTTGAAAAGGTGGAGGAGAGGACTGTTTGAAAAGGTGGAGGAGGGGACTGTTTGAAAAGGTGGAGGAGGGGACTGTTTGAAAAGGTGGAGGAGAGGACTGTTTGAAAAGGTGGAGGAGGGGACTGTTTGAAAAGGTGGAGGAGGGGACTGTTTGAAAAGGTGGAGGAGGGGACTGTTAGAAAAGGTGGAGGAGGGGACTGTTTGAAAAGGTGGAGGAGGGGACTGTTAGAAAAGGTGGAGGAGGGGGAGAATATGTCCTCTTTAAGTGCAGCTCAATAAGGATTTGTGGTATGGATATCATTCTTTGACCAAAAGTAGCGGCCCTTTGATAAAATAGAGAGAATTACGAGTATTAGACAATGCAAATACTAAAGTAAAAGTGTGTGTGTGTCTGTAGGTGTTTCTCACCAGGTGTGTGTGTGTGTGTGTGTGTGTGTGTGTGTGTGTGTGTCTGTAGGTGTGTGTGTTTCTCACCA